>NW_016811385.1:819009-842693 GCF_001698545.2 Rhinopithecus bieti
ACATGTTCCCTAGAACTTAAAATATAATAATTAAAAAAAAAAAAAGAAAGAAAGAAAGAAAAAAAAAGGCAGAATCTCACTTCGTTACTCAGGTAGACTGGACCACAGTGGCATAATCACAGCTCACTGCAATCTCTAACTTCTTGGCTCAAGCAATCTCCCAAACTCAGCCTCCTAAGTACCCAAGACGAAAGCACACCTCATCATGTCCAGCTAATATTTAATATTTTTTACAGCTGAAGTCTCGCTATGTTGCTCAGGCTGGGCTTGAACTCTTGGACTCAAGTGTTCTCCCACCTTGGCCTTCCAAAGCACTAGGATTACAGGCATGAGTCCCCACATCTAACCTTGCAACTTCTACAATTCCACTTCTCCACAAACCAAGCATAGAGATATACAAAGCAATGAAGAATTTTATTCCAATTCTGAAATGCCTATATCTTTTATTTTCATATTTCCAACGACACTGTCTTCTCTTTTTCTTTTCAGACAGAGTCTCGATCTACTGTTCAGGCTGGAATGCAGTGGCTCAATTACAGATCACTGCAGCCTCAACCTGCTGGGCTCAAGCAGTCTTCCCACTTCAGTCTCCCAAGCAGCTGGGATGCCCACAGGCATGTATCACCATGCCCAGATGAATTTTTAAATGTTTTTTGGAGAGACAAGGTTCTCTCTATGCTGTCCAGGCTGGGACACTTAAAATAGGGATTACTTCCTCTCACTTTCTAAAATTGACTAATCAAGACCTTGCCTTTCTTCTGTCTAAATATTGTATGCAGTTTTAATAAAGTGGTCTAATTTATAGCCATACAAAGCATGACAATATTAATTTAAAATTTAAATGCTTCACAGAGATTATCTTTTTTAAATAAAATTGTTTTCATTTTTAAGCAATTTTATTTTTTAGAGTAGTTTTAGGTTCACAGCCAAATTAAGCAACAAATACAGAAACTTCACATATACTCTCTTTCTTGATACATATATAGCTTTCTCAATATTATCAACATCCTCCATCATAGTGAGACATATGTTACAGCTGATGAACCCTCATTGATACACTGTTATACAAAATCCATAGTTTACATTAGGGTTCACTCTGGTTGTCCTACATTCTATGGGTTTGGACAAATTTGTAATGACATGTGTCTGCCGTTTATAGTATCATACAGAATTTTACTGCCTTAAAATCATCTGCTTGTCTTTTAAAATCTCCCTGAAATGCCATGAGATGAATGGCATTATTAAGTCCAAAGAGGAAATTAAGACTTACAAAGAATAAACAACTTGCCTAAAGTCCTAGAAATTAATTGTCAAGGTCTTTGAGTATTCTTATGATAGCCTTCACATTAGTTATGTCTCTCAACCACAATTAAATGTTTACATTTGTGTGCTTTTGTAAATTTGCTTTGTGTTTATTTTAATCCTTGATTACATGTTCTGTTGTTGTGAAACACATGTGACTCTATCCTTTAAGAGTATGCATTTAATGAAGGCAGAAGTCATGTATTCTTAGTAGTTACCTTTTGCTCAGGGTTTCTCAGTAAGAATTTATTTAGCTAAAGAGTCTTCAGCATTAAAGACATTTTAAGACTACTAATTAGCTGCTTAACTATTTTCTAGTCTCCTGGTAGTTGAATAACTTTTTCTTCAATTGGGATAGACATTAACTTCATCATGTTGGCCTCTTTCTAATTTGTGTAATTATTAACTTCCTGCCCAAATCTAGCCTAAAGTTTTAGTTGGTTAAGTATGTTTCCCAGTTTTCCCCAATTAAAGGCTGTTAAACAAGCATACCTGAAATAACCATGATTCAGTAATGGGTAAAGTGATATGCAAGGACTGATGTCTTTACTCCTGTAATCCTTATGTGGATTTTAAAAATATTTATTATTAGGAAAATTATGTAACTTCATTTTCTCTATCTGCTTATCAATTTCTGTATCTGAGTGCAAGTATCTTTTATATAATAAAATTTCTTTTCTGGAGCTAAATAATGTGTACACATGCACATAGGGAGTGGAAAAATAGACATTGGAGACTCAGAGGATGGAAAGGTAGGCATTGAGGGATGAAAAGTTAATTAACGGGGGTACAATGTACACTAATTGAGTGATGGCTTCACCCAAAGCCAAGATTTCACCACTATGCAGGCTACTCATGTAATAAAATTGTACTTGTACCACCTACATCTGTAAAAACATATCCACACACCTAACTAACTTCCCTGTCTAGTTAACCTTTTATCTCCTTATTGATATATATCTATATATAGTGATTTATATCTATATAATATCTATCTATCTATCTATCTATCTATCTATCTATCTATCTATCTATCCTGAGTGATTTAGCTATCTACCTGTTTTTCTAGATGTAGGTATAACATGACATACATTTTACTTGACCATGAAAATTAAGGAAAATGAAAAGAAAATCATTTGGGAAAATTTAGACTGCAGAAGTCACCTGCCTGAAAAGTCACATCAACAGGCAAAAATAAAACAACCTGGAAAAAAATTCAGGCTGCACCTGCACATACATAAGCAAACAGGTTCCAGCACAGAAGCTCTTTGTTCTTTGTATAACTAGTGAGCTCCCAGGAAAATGTTTCCTCCTCTTTTCAGGCATATGCATGGTGGGAACTTGCACAGGGAGGTGGGGGCTTACCTAAAACAAACACACAGTTATACAAACGAGAGAAGCAGCACTTTGTGTTTGACTAGAGACATACCCACCAACAGCTGGATAAGAGAAGGGGACTTGTACAGTTTTACTGATAAAAAAAGTTACCGGAACAGTTACAGGGAGGAGAGCAGTTTCTTATAAAAAGCTTTTGAATTCAACTGTAACCTGGCAATCCACTTGAACTCCCCTTTCTCCTGCGGAGAGCTTTCTTTTTTCTCTTACTACACTTTTGCTCCAACCCCACCTTTGTGTTTGCATTCGTTAATTTTCTTCAACCTAAGAAAAGAACCCAGGGTACTAGTTCAAACAACATGAAACTGCTACATTAAGGTGTGTTGGCGAAACTGCAACAAAAATATAAACACAATACATTATAAAACTTAGTTTTTCTCAATTAAGTTACAACGGCAAAGAGCCCCTATTCAATTCATTATGAAGTCAGCCTCAAAGGTCAAGAGAGCTTCCATAAAGTGTGCTGCAGTCTAGAATATTTGGTTAGTGATCTCTTTTTCTTGTTTCAAGCAGTAATCATTTGATAGGCTGTCTGAGCCTACGTGATTCTTAAAGGTTAGAAGCCCCATAACTTGTGTTTATAGGAAGTGGAATTTTTGCTGAGACTTAAAGCCCCGAGTCTAGGTTCATACTTCCTTGGAAGGCATATACCTCTGTGGCCTTTTTTTCTCTATAAAAATCTGCATGGCAGTTGCACTTACGTTACTCATTCCTCAGAATATCCACAAAATTTGGGGATAATTCCAAATTCTTGCTATATTCTTAGAAAACTTTTATATTTAAGGCAGTTTCTACATTTAGTCTTCTTATCACTTTTCTCTATCATTTTCCAATCTGGAAGAATTCTACGTAGTTTTTCTTCAAAGGACTTAGAAACATAATGTTGACCTCTTTCCTGAGGGTAGTGGTAGGAGTAGGTGAATGTGTTAGAAGAACCCCTGCTTACCAGGCCTCTGGTTTAATAGAACATGATCACAGTGACTCCATCTTGAAGTGAGTAGCTGAGCACTCACAAAGCACCTATGAGGTTGATACTTACCGTCTGAAAATAGCCACATGAGAAGCTGACCACCAATTCTAATTGTAGAATGTTTATGGCCTTACAGTACATCCCCGACCAAGCCTGAAGAATGCCCAGATGTCCTAAAAGAGCAGCCCACTTTACTCAGAGATAACATTAATGAGCAAGCCTAAGTTGACAGACTAGTGATTACTGACAGCTTCAATAGCCCCTACCTTTATTAAGCACATCTGCACGTTCCATGTTTAATTGTAGCTCCTTGCAGTTTTTTTATAAGTAGAGACACTAATAAAGTGTGGTGCATTCCTCCTCCTGCTTTCTGAGGATGCTCTACTCTGTAACAGAGTAGTTTCTAATGAACTTACTTCTTTCTCTGTGCTCTTTGATTTGCCTTGAATGCTTTCCCAAGCAAGATCCAAGAATCCTCTCTTGAGGTCTGGATTGGGACCTCTTTTTGTGGCAATAAATGGGTAGCTCAGATAAGTTAACTTTTTTTTCTTATGGAGTGTCCACCTCATATGTATATATATTGATATATTAATCAGTATATTATTTTGTAGTCATAAAATGCATCCATAAAATGTCTGCTGTGTTGTATGTATGTGCTACAGTTTTAATATGTTCCTTCAAGGTTCATTTGTTGAAAACTTGATCCCCAGTGCAATAGTGTTGAGAGGCGGAATCTCTAAGAGATGATTAACACTTGAGTGCTATGACCTCATGAATGGATTGATGCCATTACTGTGAGAATGAGTTCATCATTGTGAGAACGAGTTCTTTATAAAAGAATAAATTTGCCCCCCTTCCCTCTGTCTCTCTCATCTTTGTGTTACCTTCTGTCATTTTATGATGCATCAACAAGGCCGTCGATAGATATAACGCCCTGATCTAGGACTTTCCAACATCCAAACTCTGAGCCAAATAAATTTATGTTCATTATAAATGCTCCAGCCTGTGGTATTCTGTTATAGCAGTACAGAATATTAAGTTGATGTAAAAGTAATTGCAGTTTTTGTCATTAAAATTAATGAGTACATATGAGGGTGTTACATATAGCACTCCGATGGAAATCTGCATAGCCTAGACACAGAAGGCACTATGTAGATTCAGAAGACACACAGTGGACATAGAAGTGTTCAGACGGTCACTTGGTAATTGAGGTAAAGAGAGTAAACATATATCTAGAGTACTAGGTCAGTGTGGATAAGAGGTAAAAAATGTGGTGGAGGTGGTTACTAAAAAGTAGAGCAATATGTTAAATGGTGTAACAGAAAAGATGGTGGCTGAAGTTTTGGTGCTACAGATAGCAGTTTAAAAATAGTGGCAACAAAAACATTGTGGACTAGATTGTGCCTCCCCAACCTTGTTATGTTGAAGTCCAAATCCATTGTTTGACTGGATTTGGAGATAGAGCCTCTCAACAGATTATTGAGGTTAAATGAAATCATAAAAGTAAGACCCTAATATGTCCTATAAAAAGAAAAACTCACGAGACTCCTCTCTGTCTTTGCACAGAGGAAAGGCTGCGTGGAACAACAGCCAGATGGTGGCTGTTGCAGGTTGAGAAGAGAGGCTTCATCAGAAACCAGCTCTCCCAGTGACTTAACTGTGGACTTCTGGCCTCCAGAACTGTGAGAAAAGAAATGTTTCCTGTTTAAGCCAGTCATCTGTGGTATTTTGTTACAGCAGCTTAAGTAGACTCAAACATAAAGCAAAACAGCAACATCAGTATTATAACGAAGAGACAGAATGCTCTCACCATGGAGAAATGATGGAGTGCTTAATAGGTAATCTTGGGAAACCTCTAGGATTGGGCAAGGATGTGCACATGTGTTCAGTAAAAGAAACATTACAAGTGAAATGGATATTAAGATTTAGTGAATGGGATGATTCAGTCTCAGCTAGTGAAATGAGAAATAAATGGCAAACCCTGTGATTTTTTTAAAACAAAAATTTAAGCTTTTAATGTGTATTTCTTAATCTATCCATGTGTATTAGTGTTCTATTGCTACAAGTTATCATAAAGGTAGAAACTGAAAATAATGCCAATTTATTTTCTCATAGTTTCCTTAGGTCAGAAGTCCAGGCACAGCATAACTGGATTCTCTCCTCAAGCTCCCACACAGCTTAAATCAGGGCGTTAGCCAAGACTGCAGTCTCATATGAACTCATTCCAAGCACCTTCCCTGCCAGGGCTCCACTTATAGATTCACAGGCTGGGTAGATCACAAGCCCTAGGAGCAAGCACCCTCAGTTGCTGCTCTCAACAAATAAGTGAGTAGTACAAATACTCTTAATTCCGTGGTCCTCAAATACAACTAATCAATGTTCCACACTGTCTCCCACAGGTACCCAAAGGTCATGAACTCTAGTTGTCCATACAGAGAATTTTCTTAACATTACAACCTGTAAAGTTTTTATTTTTTTCTTTCCTGTCTTATTTTTTTACTCCTCTCAAATATTTCTCAGGATCATCTACCCCACCAAAACAAAACAAAACAAAACAAAAAAACACAGTTGCACTCAGATTTTTACTCAGGACCTCTTCCGGATGTAACACAGCTTATTTCAGTGAACAAATGTTATATTACTGTAAAACCTTTTGACTGCTCTGAGAAATAACTTTATGTGTGTGAGCACATGTGTATATAATGCACACTGTATTAAATGATATCTAGACATATATATATCCTGTATATTATATTTAATATGGCATATATTTTAAAGATAATTGATATGCTAAAACATATAATTATACAATTATATAATTAAAATACATATATTGCAAAATATATTTTAAAATATATTTAACATATTAATGTCAGTAGAAAATGTTTCTACTTAAGAAATTGTTTTATTGCTTTCCTACTTAACATAATGATGTAGGACACGTCAAATATTGTTTTCTAAATGCCATCTAATTTCCCAATTATTTGTATTATTTTATTTTATAAGTGGAAGTAAATCTAAAGTTACGTAGGAACAATTAAAAGCAGAAACACTTTTAAAATTTATGATATTTTGAAGCAGCATTCTTTTTTATGTACCCTAAATTTCTGAAATACTTTATAAATTCTTAATAAATGAAATACTTCATAAATTCTTCATAAAATTTTAACCTTATATAAGGTTTGATATACATAATTATCAACATAAATATTCAAGCTATTTACTGAAAGTTTAAACAAAACAACACGTTCCTCATGCCAAATTAGTATTGCACAGTTCAACATGTCAATAAGCAGAGTATCACGGTATTACAAAGAATGCTGCTTCACACATAAATAGTTTGCTTTACACATTTTTTTCTACTAACTTCATTTTCTAATCCTCATAGTCCAGAATTTTATTGTAGCTATGCACTACACAAAGTGCTTCTTGTATGGCTATTGATTAAATGGTTATTCCTGTTGTGTCAAATACACGAATTCATTTATTTCCTTATGATATGACTTCCCTTATAAATGTGATATTTTCTTTCATGTTTCTTAGCATCATTTGTGACCTAAGATGATACATTTGTTCCAACTGCTTCCTAAATAGTTACTGGACATCACTTCTAAATCATCTTCCTGGGATTAGAGAATTGCTCAGACAAATATAGTAGGTGAAATGATCACAATATATATTATTTGTCATGAATTAATACAGAAATATTATATACATGTATATTTACCTATTCAAGCAATAACAATATGAACATATACAAATACATAATTCAATTATTATCATACATTTTCTAGAAAATATTTCAGCATCTTGAAAGTGTTAGACATAAAGAACTATTTATTTTGGTTACAGGAACAATAAGGAAATCTATAATAAAAGATTTTGTTAGCTAGAATTACTTTTTGTATTTAATTCTGGTACCATATGTAATTCTGGTATACAACACTTTCTAATATTACGTTCTAACAATGCAAAAAAAGAGCTAAGGTATGTTTCAGCTGAAAATATTTAATGTAAAAATATATTGTCATGTTATTGGACTATTTCCAGTTTCACTTGTGAAGAAAAAACTGAACAAGGAAACCTTGACATTCAATTATTTGGAATTCAGCAAAAATTAAACTAAAACTAATGTCTATATTTAGAGTACCATTCTATAATAACACTTTAATCATGATGGTAGTTTTATGGCAGATAAGAAAATATTCTACCATCCACATTTATTGATATAGATGGATGTAAACAGAAATCTATTAACTATGAATCTGTATATACTGTCACAACATTTGATAATTAACTTGATATTTGTAAAGAAACAAAGACCAATTTCCAATAGCCATGTTTCTATGATTCAGGGTTATATTGGTTGCTTCTATTATGTACCTTATGTACATGTAATTTTTAAGTGGGGATTTGTCGTAAAACCAAGAAAGGGAGCAGATCATTATATATTTCCGTTTAGACCTGTTTTATGGAAAGAAGAAGAAGCATTCAATCTATATGTGTTGTACCACTATTTACTTACTTTTAGAGGACAGTTCCTCAAAGAGTTACCTATTCCCATTGTGTCCAATTTATCTTGCCCAATTCTATTTTTCTCTTTAAAACTTATTTGGGATTTTATGGATATTTTATATATATAAATATTATATGTATATGAATGAGATATGGTTTAGGCTTTGTGTCCCAACCCAAATATCATCTCGAATTGTAATCCCCACATGTTGAAGGAGGGGTCTGGTGGGAGATGATTGGATTGGATCATGGGAGTGGCTTCCCCCCTGTTGTTCTCATGATAGTGAATTCTCATGACACCTGATGGTTTAAAAGTTTGGCAGTTTTCCCCCACTCTCTCTATCTCTCCTGCCACCATGTAAGATGTGCCTGGCTTCCCCTTCCACCATGATTGTAAGTTTTCTGAGACCTCCCCAGCCATGCAGAACTGTGAGTCAATAAACCTTTTTCCGTTATAAATTGCCCAGTCTCTCTCTCTCTCTCTCTCTCTCTCTCTCTCTCTCTCTCTCTCTCTGTGTGTGTGTGTGTGTGTTTGTGTGTGTGTGTGTGTGTGTATATATATATATATATATATGTATGTATGTATGTAGCAAAATACAGAAATATTAAGAGTAGAGTTTACATAATTTTCAGAGAATGAACATACCTACATGATAAGCACAAAGATTAGGAAGCAAAACATTACCACACAGACAGAACCCCATGTACTAGTCACTTCCTTTACAGTGAAAATAATAATTATTCAGCCTGCTATGACCATAGGTTAGGGCTATTTTTTACTATAACCAACCAGTTACCACCAACCATGGAAATACGGTGTATCTGCTTGGCTTCTTTTATTAAATATCACATTATTGCATATAAATATAGGTCATTTTCTTTGCTGTTTCCTAGTCAATTGCAAGAATATTCCACACTTTCTTTATTCACTCTACTGATGATGGATATTTGGCTTGTTTCCTTTTTGGTTCTTTTGGGAACCTCTATGAATAATGTTACTATAAACATTCTTACACACATGTATGTATGTAGTGTAGGATAAATGTGTGTTTAGGTTTAGTATACACTGGTTGTTTTCCAAAGTGATTCTATGAAGTTAAACTTCTCCCAGTAGTGTGTGTGAACTTCATTTGCACTAGATCTTTGCAAAAATAATACTGGCTTTCATTTTAGCAATTCTAATGGGTTTGTAGGGGTTTTAAATAATGCAAGTTTTAAAATGAAAGTTTTGATTTGCATTTCCTTGATATTAAAAAAGAGTGTTTTTTCTTATTGTTATTTATCATTTGGATATTCTTTTGATGCAGTGCTATTGAGGACTTTTTATGAAACAGACAGTTGACTCTAAAATTAATATGAGCATTCAACTGGCAAGAGCAGTCAAGTCAATCTTCAAAGTGAAAAAATAGGAAAAGGAGAAAGAGAAAGAGGAGAAAAGGACAAGAGAAAAAGAACAAAATTAAAGCTGCAAATGTGTTATAATCATCACTAATTAGATTAAGGTTTTACTGACAGAAGGGTAGATGTATAGACACAACAATATTACAGAAAAGAGAGTCCAGAAATACAACACATACATGATTATGTGATTTATTACCAAATCTTAGTATAATAGTGAGAACAGATTATCCTTTTAAAAATTAAGTTGTGCTGGTTGAGTTTTATAAGATAATTTTAATCACTATACCACAATATATACGTGAAAATCAATGATGTATTTATGTACATTTAAAATAAATATTAAAATAATAAAAGATTTAGAAGAGAATATTGGTGAATGTTTTCAAAACTACAGTAAACAATGATTTATTAAATATTACACAAAATATTTTCATAGAGATAAATTGATATGAGTACAATAAAATTAAAACTTTTTTTCAGCAAAATGACCCATTAATGTAGCAAAAATACATTTAAGATCTACAGTGGGGGGAAGTACTTATAGTATGTAACAAAGTGTTCATATCCAGAACCTCTAATAAAATGCTATTAATTAATAAGCAAAAAAGCAAAAAAGGAAGTTCAAAGGAAATACGTCTAAATCTATACATTTTAGAGCTTTAAAACTATTTTTGTTGTCTTATGAAATGATTTCTCAAATCTCAAAGTTATTTGCAATATATTGACAAACTTACATTAAGGACCTACCAAAGCTATACTTGCCTATATTAGACACATTTTAGATTAAATTTGGATTGGCCTAACCACTGTTCATTTTCTCCATTACTAAGATTATTTTATTTTCTTTGGATCATAATTCGATTCTAAATTTACCACGTGAAAATCATGAGATTTATAGCAGAACAGGCTGAAAATGATGACATCCAGGTTTATAATTCTCAGGTTATCAGTAACGAACTTGAAGCTTCTGCTGTATTTCTGAGAGCTGAAGAGACAATCTTTGAAAGTGTCTTTTTTTTTTTTTTTTTTTGAGGTGGAGTTTCGCTCTTGTTGCCCAGGCTGTAGTGCAGTGGCATAATCTCGGCTTACTGCAACCTTCGTCTCCCAGGTTCAAGCGATTCTCCTGCCTCAGCCTCCTGGAGTAACTGGGATTACAGGCACACTCACACCTGGCTAATTTTTGTGTTTTTAATGGAGACAGTGTTTCACCGTGTTGGCTAGTCCGGTCTTGAACTGCTGACCTCAGGTAATCCACCCGATTCAGTCTCCCAAAGTGCTGAGATTACAGGCGTGAGCCACCGCACCCAGCCTCAAAGTGTCTTTTGAGTAGGCTATTAGAACTGACATTATCACTGTTTTTTCTCTTGAATTCTACATAGTACGGATACCAACAGACCTTCATTCCCTGCAATGAATGCATAGGAGCCTACCCAACAATAATGCCGGCAATCTTGCTTCTCTTTATTGTTCCCAAAACTCAATGGTACAGAGATAATTCCATTTTGCCAACATTTTTTCCTTTTAAAAACATGTTGTCTTATTCATCCTCTTATTATTTTATGAAGAAGAAATCATAAAGCAGTCAAATAACCAAGTCAGTCTATTCTGTTAGAATGTACAAATACATTTCAATCAGTTAATATGACTCAGGCTTGGTGAGATGCATACTAAATGATACTGTGGAAAAATTCTACACTGAGATAGATTTGACTCAGTGTTTCCTATTATTTAACTATCTTAAGTAGACATTATGATCGTTCAGGACTTATTTTTTTCCCAAACAACTCATCTAATTATAGTTGAAAAATATAATTGATCCAGAAATGTGTTCAATATTCACAGTATATCCATGTGTTACTAGAATAATAATTTCTGGAGATTTATTCATTTGGGGATAATAGTAAAGCTTGGGGAAAAAAGGATAGGTAGATTAAAATGAGTATCAAGTCCTGATATGTTGTCAGAACAATGGATTTTTCTACTAAACAATGTGCTATAAGAAACATACAAAGTAGAAGTTACCTCGTGTATGATGAATACAAACAGTTTACTTATAAGGTTTTTCCAATATAATCTGTAACAATATTGTATTAGCAATATTGTCCATTTCCATTTAAGGTCAGGTAATATTTAGGGTCATAATGTATGCTATGGAGCTTCTGGTTTGGGAGCTATTTTTTGATTCAACTATCAATGAATGGATAAAAGCAATGGATTTAATGTTTATTGACTACCTACTTTGCCAAAACACTGTTCTAAATGGTGTGCATTAATGATTTTCTGCCATTCTTAAAATAGCCATATCTGCCTTAATTATATAATAGAAAACAGGGAATCAAAATACTCTTACAAAATTGGAAAAGTGATCAATTGTGGTCTTATTTACTCTTTGTTTCTTAGGATTAGTAATTTCATCAGTCATAAACTAGATGATTTGGATATCATTCCTATATTGTAGAGAAGGTAAGTAAGAGACAGAGATGATGAAACTTACTGTATATTATACAATAAGTAAGCAAGAAAATTAATATTTCTGTTCAGCTAAGACAAACTTCAAAATCTATGATCTTGATTCTACCAAACAATAGACTCAAGTTTTTAAAAGATGATTATTTGGCTGTTTACCAGGCGTGAGTTGAGGTCAGTCATAACCAGTAATGTACAAGCACTTAAATGTGTTATAAAATGTTTCAAACCAGGTTTCTCCGTGGTTGGCATATATACATGAATTAAGACACTATTGCCCTTTTCCTACTGTTTTTGACTTGGTTTACAGGAAAAAAAAAAATTAGAAGCTTGATATGTTTATTAATAAGTAAGGAAAAGGAAATAATTCTTTCTTTAAGTAATTATACTCTTTAAGTAAAATAATAATGAAAGGAATTATAAGTACATAAGGCTATAAAGTACTTCAGGCTCCAACTAAAACACATGAATATAAAGCTAATTTTTAAATTCTTTTTACATATATATGAGCTCCAAGAAGCAACACACTGCTTGGAAAGGATCATTGATATAAAATCCATACATACTAACAACCTCTATTTAAAGCATAACAACCTCTGTTTTGCATTTTATGCATATGTGGTGAGCCATGAGGATCGTTAAATTGAACTTTAAAAAGGTGTAATATTCATGTTATTTTTGAAAATTTTCTTATTTGTTTTGAAAATTTTCTTGTTTGTGTTTTATACTGTTTTTATGTTTCTATTTCAAATATACAGCTATTTTGTCTCTCGTAAAACAATAAAACAATTCCATATCTGGACAAAACTCTAGTCAAGAGTTTGGTTTAATTATCCAAGTAATGAAAGACTATTTTATAACTCTGTTAGAATTAGTAACCATAGTTGTAACATTTCATTTTTCCAAAATAATAGTTTCCTTCTTTAGAATTGAAAAATACATACACGCTTTTGCTATCATAATGACATGAAATAAAACACAGTCTGTATAGGTCTACTAAATGGCTGATTGATTTTCAAAAAGACGTGATTAATGCTTATTTAATAGCAATATTTTGTTACATTCTGAGCTTCAGCTAACTTACTTTCTTTAATACTCCGGCAGCCCTATTATTAGCCCTATTATAATACAGCCCTAAGACTTGTATTATTTTATTGTTGTTCTTTGTAGCCATTTACTCAACTAACACTTACTGACTTAATTATATAAATAGAAAATAGGGAATCAAAATGTTCTTACACAAATTGGAAAAGTGATAAATTGCGATCTTATTTACTCTTTGTTTCTTAGGATTAGTAATTTCATCAGTCTTCAAATAAGGAGCCCCATAAAACACTGTTAATAAGTCAAGTCAGTAGACTAAGATAAGTGATAACTAAATCCTAATATTCATATTGAATATATTAGGCTTACATATACTTAAGTGTATAGTCTATATATATTACACACGTACACACACATATACGAACAAAACACACACATGCTTTTCTCTTATATTTCAACCACCATGAGTCTTACAGAATTTTAGATAAGATGGAAACTATCTTTAACTGGCATGCACATCCTGGGAAAAATTATTTTTTACTACCTAGCCAGAAAGATGTATATTTAAAGCCATTTAAAAATAAAGCAGTGTGTAGAGGGAAATTTATAGCACTAAATATCCACAAGAGAAAGCAGGAAAGATCTAAAATCGACACCCTAACATCACAATTAAAATAACTAGAGATGCAAGAGAAAACACATTCAAAAGCTAGCAGAAGGCAAGAAATAACTAATATCAGAGCAGAACTGAAGGAGATAGAAACACACACACACACACACACACGCACACATACAAACCTTCAAAAAATCAATGAATCCAGGAGCTGTTTTTTTGAAAAGATCAACAAAATTGATAGACCACTAGCAAGATTAATAAAAAAGAAAAGAAAGAAGAATCAATTAGACTCAATAAAAAATGATAAAGGGGATATCACCACCGATTCCACAGAAATACTACCTTGAGAGAATACTATAAATACCTCTATGCAAATAAACTAGAAAATTTAGAAGAAATGGATAAATTCTTGGACACATACACTCTCCCAAGACTAAATCAGGAAGAAGTTGAATCTCTGAATAGATGAGTAACAGGCTCTGAAATTGAGGCAATAATTAACAGCCTACTAACCAAAAGNAGCAGAACTGAAGGAGATAGAAACACACACACACACACACACACGCACACATACAAACCTTCAAAAAATCAATGAATCCAGGAGCTGTTTTTTTGAAAAGATCAACAAAATTGATAGACCACTAGCAAGATTAATAAAAAAGAAAAGAAAGAAGAATCAATTAGACTCAATAAAAAATGATAAAGGGGATATCACCACCGATTCCACAGAAATACTACCTTGAGAGAATACTATAAATACCTCTATGCAAATAAACTAGAAAATTTAGAAGAAATGGATAAATTCTTGGACACATACACTCTCCCAAGACTAAATCAGGAAGAAGTTGAATCTCTGAATAGATGAGTAACAGGCTCTGAAATTGAGGCAATAATTAACAGCCTACTAACCAAAAGAAGTCCAGGACAAGACGGATTCACAGCCAAATTCTACCAGAGGTGCAAAGAGGAACTGGTACCATTCCTTCTGAAACTATTGCAATCAATAGAAAAAGAAGGAATCATCCCTTGCTCATTTTATGAGACCAACATCATCCTGACGCCAAAGCCTGGCAGAGACACACAAAAAAAGAAAATTTTAGATGAATATATCTGATGAACATCTATGCAAAGATCCTCAGTAAAATACTGGGGAACCGAATCTAGCAGCACATCAAAAAACCTACCCACCACGATCAAGTTGGCTTCATCCCAGGGATGCAAGGCTGGTTCAATATACACAAATCAATAAACGTAATCCATCATATAAGCAGAGCCAAAGACAAAATCCACATGACTATCTCAATAGATGCAGAAAAGGCGTTCAACGAAATTCAGCAGCCCTTCATATTAAAAACTCTCAATAAACTAGGTATTGATGGGATGTAACTCAAAATAGTAAGAGCTATTTATGACAAACCCACAGCCGATATCACACTGAATGGGCAAAAACTGGAAACATTCCCTTTGAAAACTGGTACAAGACAGGAATGCCCTCTTTCACCACTCCTATTCAACATAGTGTGGGAAGCTCTGGCCAGGGCAATCAGGCAGGAGAAATAAATACAAGGTATTCAATTAGGAAAAGAGGAAGTCAAATTGTCCCTGTTTGCAGATGACGTGATTGTATATTGAGAAAACCCCATTTGCTCAGCCCAAAATCTTCTTAAGCTTATAAACAACTTCAGCAAAGTCTCAAGATACAAAATCAATGGGCAAAATTCACAAGCATTCCTACACACCAATAGCAGACTAACAGAGAGCCAAATCATGAATGAACTCCCATTCCACAATTGCTTCAAAGAGAATAAAATACCAAGGAATCCAACTTACAAGGAATGTGAAGGATATCTTCAAGGAGAACCAGAAACCACTGCTCAATGAAATAAACAAACAAATAGAAGAATTTTCCATGCTCATGGATAGGAAGAATCCATATTCAGAAAATGGCCATACTGTCCAAAGTCATGTATAGATTCAATGCCATCCCCATCAAGCTACCAATGACTTTCTTTCCAGAATTGGAAAAAAACTACTTTAAAGTTCATATGGAACCAAAAAAGATCCCACATGGCCAAGACAGTCCTAAACCAAAAGAACAAAGCTGGAGGCATCATGCTACCTGACTTCAAACTATACTACAAGGCTACAGTAACCAAAACAGTGTGGTACTGTTACCAAAACAGAGATATAGACCAGTGGAACAGAACAGAGCCCTCAGAAATAATATCACACATCTACAACCATCTGATCTTTGTCAAACCTGACAAAACAAGAAATGGGGAAAGGATTCCCTACTTAATAAATGGTGCTGGGAAAACTGGCTAGCTATATGTAGAAAGCTGAAACTGGATTCCTTCCTTATACCTTATACAAAAATTAATTCAAGACAGATTAAAGACTTAAATGTGAGACCTAAAACCATAAAAACCCTAGAAGCAAACCTATGCAATACCATTCAGGACATAGTCAGTCATTCTATGGGTAAGGACTTTCATGACTAAACACCAAAGCGGATGGCAGCAAAAGCAAAATAGGACAAGATGAGATCTAATTAAATGAAAAAAGTTTCTGCATAGCAAAAGAAACTACCACCAGAGTGAACAGGAAATACTACAGAATGGGAGAAAATTTTTGCAATCTAGCCATCTGACAAAGGGCCTAATATCCAGAATCTGACAAATAACTTAAACAAATTTACGGAGAAAAAAAATCAACAAACCATCAAAAAGTGGGCATAAGAGATATGAACATACACTTCTCAAAAGTAAGAATTTATGCAGCCAACAGAACATATGAAAAAATGCCTATCATCACTGGTCATCAGAGAAATGCAAATCAAAACCACAATAAGATACCATCTCACACCAGTGATGGTGATCATGAAAAGTCAGGAAACAACAGGTGCTGGAGAGGATGTGGAGAAATAGGACACTTTTAGACTGTGGCTGGCGACTGCTAAACTAGTTCAACCATTGTAGAAGACGGTGTGGCTATTTCTCCAGGATCTAGAACTAAAATATCATTTGACCCAGTGATTCCATTAATGGGTATATACCTAAAGGATTACAAGTCATGCCACTATAAAGACACATGAACACGTATGTTTATTGTGGCACTATTCACAACAGCAAAGACTTGGAACCAACCCAAATGTCCAGCAATGATAGACTGGATTAAGAAAATGTGGCACATATACACCATGGAATACCATGCAGCCATAAAAAAGGATGAGTTCATGTACTTTGTAGGGACATGCATGAAGCTGGAAATCATCTTTCTAAGCAAACTACCACAAGGAGAGGAAACCAAACACCACATGTTCTCACTCATTGGTGGGAACTGAACAATGAGAATACTTGGAGACAGGGTGGGGAACATCACACACCAGGGTCTGATATGGGGTTGGGGGAGGGAGGAGGGATAGCATGAGGAGAAATACCTAATGTAAATGACAAGTTAATAGGTGCAGCCCATCAACATGCACACGTATACATATGTAACAAACCTGCACGTTGTGCACATGTACCCTAGAACTTAAAGTATAATAAGAAAAAGAAAGAAAAATTAAAAAATCAAATGACATAATTTATGAGGATATATCAATACAAAGAAATATAATTACTGGTTTAATAAATTGGACTCGTCTAATATTAAAAATATAACACCTTTAAAGAGAAACTGACAAAATTTCATAAATTTATGTTTTGGTGAAAAGGGGCAAGAATGGCCACATAAATCTCAAAGAGGGACAAAAATTAAGAATTTCACTGAGTCTCAGAGATAGAGTTATTAAGATCTATATGGAGACAACACATTACTGTTACAAAGATAGAAAAATGAATCATTAAAACAAAATAGTGAGTCCAGAAATGACCATATATGAATGCTTACCTGATATAAAACAAAGTAAGGCTGCAGAACGATGGGGAAATTATGCCATCTTCAAGATATTCTAAGTCAATTGGATATTTTTATGAGAAATTTTTTTTGAGAATTTTTTTAACCTTACATCGTAAACACATGATTTCTTGAATACTTTGCATATCAAAATGTGATCAACAAACAATAAAGCTTTTAATAAGTGGAACATATTATCATTTTCTTAGCAGAGGCAACAAAAATACTAAACATGAATCTTTGATCATAAATAACAAATTAATAAATTTGACACCAAAATTAAGGGTTACTGCTCAGCAAAATGCTGTAATAGATTGAAAAATAAAGGATCAAATAAAATATTCAGGAAATATGTACCTGGCATAATAATCTTTTCCTCTGTGTTTGCGTGTGTCTGTGTGTGTGAGTGTAAAATCTACAAATCAACAATAAAATGGAAGTCAAAGCAAGTCAAACCAATAGACAATGAACAAATACTGGAAGAAGCGCTGCCTAGAAGATTGTTCTAAATTGTCTAGAAAAATATGAAAAGTTGCTTAAAATTATTAGTCATTAGTAAAATATCAATTAAAACCACAATATGTTTCCAGGAATACAAATGACAGACAACACCAAGATGAGGTAAGGATATGGAAAACCAGGGACTCTTAAGCACTGGAAAAGTGTAGACTGAATAGTACAAAGACTTTACCTTCTCTATTAAAATTTAACATAATTATAGGATACAATAAACTCTGTTAGATGCCTATGTACATTTTCTAAGAGACATGCATCATGATGGTCATTGCAGAATCTTTTATTAAAGTCAAAAAGTAGAAACTAAACATATTTCTATAAACATTAGAATGATTGAATAAAGTGTGTTTTCTTTCTACGATGCATTAATAAAGCATGGAGAATTAACAAATTATTGCTGCACAAAAATACATGAATGGATCTCACAACCATGTCACATTAAAACAAAAAAGAGAGAGAGTGGTGGGAGGGACATACAAAAGAACATGTTCTATGAAATTCAAATGATAAACAGTTCAAAACAAACAAACTAATTTAATTTTTTAGATCTCAGAATAGTTTGTCCTTGAGGGTATGAATAGGAAGGGGCAGAGAGACATTTCTGAGATTCTGATAAAATTCCATTTCTCTATTTATGTACTGTTTACAAAGATGTGTTCAATTCATCATAATTAATTGATATTACATTTATTAGGATCTGTCTGCTTTTATTCTCTGCATGTTGTACTTCCATAAAAAGTTTCTAAAAGTGCTATTATCAAGGTGTAATAATATACCTGAAACCTGAATCGTGGGCTTGCTAAGGAGATGGTATGCCTGGTAAATTTCTCTATTTTATAGTAAGGACTCAGAAATGCTCTAAAGTTACTACAGCCCTGAGAAGTTATTTGCCTTGATAAGAAAGCAGATTAACTGGTATATCCATCAATATTGAGTAAGGCCCAAGAGAATGACAAATAGAGATGTTTCAAAAGAACTGATAAGATCCTCACTCTGATCTGGAGGTTTCTTTTGTAACTGGGCACCTCCTTAAAAACCTCAAGTTCAGGGAATCACATACCTTGGATTGCAGTTGTCACCATATCGTTAGGTCTGTTGGAATATTTTGGTTACATCATCATCAATATGTACAACTTCTCACAAGGATGATTTGAATGTATTGCAATGGAATAGTAATATAGCCATGGAATGTGCATTTAAGTATAAAGTATAAAATGAATCTTAAAATGTAAAATTAAAATGTGAAATATCTTCAAGAGATAAGTTGTATTTGCAAAAAGATATAACTGACTGCTCTAAGTGGCAGCAAGCCTAACTGTTTCAAAACCTGTATATAATTAATGTATGTCTTTTAGAACACTTAATTTCTGTAATTCTAATTGTTATGAAACAGTGTAACTTCTGCAGGCTCTTTGCATGGAGACAAAGAGGAGATAAATTGTCCATGTACTCCCTGCTACAGTAAAAGTCAAAGGCTAATATAGAATTTTCTATATAATGGGTGAGAAACAGATGATTGTATTGGTTATCAGTTAAAGAAAGGCAATCTATGGCATTATACTGTAATGTGGCCATAGACAATTCATAGGTGGATTCTAGTCAGTGGTTATGGGTAACAGGAAAAGGTCTACTCCTTTAAATCAAAAGTTTTCAAAAGTGCAGTCAATCGTTCAGGTTCCAGGTCAAGGAGACTGTGGCTTAACAATAGGACTTTTTGGAGAACAGGAGGGCTGGATATAACCAGGAAGGAACCACACCAGTCAGAAGGTTTGAAGAAGAGAAAGACAGAAAGTGACATTTATGTTGTATAAGAACTTTTGGGTCACTTTTGTGTACATTCAGTATCAGAAGAAAGGCAGGAAATTAACTTCTAATATCACTCATGTATTGAGAATTGGCTTCCTGAACAAGGTTGTTACAGACCCTAGGTGTGGGGGCCACAGCAGGGCAGGAGGTTCTCATGACTGGATGGGAAGAAATAAAACAGTAGTAGACAGGTACAAGCAGGCATACACACACACACACACACACACACACACACACACCACAATCATTTGTATAAAATTTTAAAGTTATACCTATTAGAATGCAGTTGTTAAAACTGCAATTACAGGCATACCTAGTTTTATTACCCCTCACTGTATTGTGCTTTATGCAATTGAAGGTTTGTGGCAACCTTGCATTGAGCAAGTTTATGGGTACCATTTTTCCAACAACATGGACTTATTTCATGTCTTTGTGTTACATTTTGGAAATTGTTGTAATATTTCAAACTTTTTATTATCCTTTTATTTGTTATGGTGATCTGTGATCAGTGACTTTTAACATTACTATTGTAATGTTTTCAGGCACCAAGATCTGATGCCTGAAATATAAGTTGGCAAAAGTAATTTATAATGTGTGTGTTCTGACTGGTCTGACAACTTGCTGGTCCTTCATCTCTCTCCTTCTCCTCAGGCCTCCCTGTTTCCTGAGACAAATTGAAATTAGACCAATTAGTAACTCTCCAACAATCTCTAAGTGTTCAAGTAGAAGGAAGAGTTGCATATCTTTCTCTTTAAATAAAAAACTAGACATGATTAAGTTGAGTGATTAAGGTATGTTGAAAGATAATATAGGTTGAAAGCTAGAGCTCTTGCACCAATCAGTTAGCCAAATTGTGAATGCAATGGAAAAGTTCTTGAAGGAAATTAAAAATGCTGTTCTAGTAAACACACAAATGATAGGAAAGTGAAACAGTCTTATTGCTGAATTGAAAAAAGTTTGAGTGGTCTGAACAGAAGAACATACCAGCCACAAATAACTCCTCAACTATATGAAGGCTATGAGAGGTAGTAAGCTGCAGAAGAAAAGTTGGAACTGAGGAGAGGTTGGCTCGTGAAATTTAAGGAAAGAAGTGATCTTCATAACATAAAAGTGTAAGGTGAAGTAGCCAAGGCTGATGTAGAAGCTTCAGCAAGATATTTAGAAGATTTAGCTGAGATAATGGATGAAAATCATTACACTAAAGAACAAATTTTCAATGAAGATGAAATAGTCTCATGTTGGAAGAAGATGGCATGTGGGACTTCCATAGCTAGAGAGAAGAGAATGCCCGGCATCAAAGCTTCAAAGAGCAAACTGACTCTTCTTAGGAACTAGTGCAGCTGGTGGCTTAATTGGCTTTAAGTTGAAGCCAATATTCATTTATCATTCCAAAAATCCTAGGACTCTTGAGAATTATGCTAAATCTACTCTGCCTGTGCTCTATAGATGGAACACCAAAGCCTGGATGACAGAACATCTATGTGCAGCCTGGCTTAGTGAAGATTTTAAGCCCACTGATTTTAAGCTCAGAAAAAACAAAAAACAAAACAAAAAACTATTACTTTCAAAGTATTACTGCCCACTGACAACACACATGGACACTCAAGAGCTCTGATGGAGGTATACAATGAGAATAATGTTGTTTTCATGTTGGCTAACACAACATTTCTTCTGCAGCCCATGGATCAAGAAGTAATTTTGACCTTTAAGTCTTATTACTTAAGAAACCTTTCATAAAGCTATAGCTTCCATGGGTAGTGATTCTTCTCATGGATCTGGGCAAAGTAAATTGAAAACCTTCTGGAAAGGATTCACTACTCTAGATGCTATTCAAAAACATCTATGATTTATGGGAGAAGGTGAAATATCCACATTAACAGGAGTTTGGAAGAGATTCAAGATTTCAGTGGTGGAAGTTACTGAGGATTTGGTGGAAATAGCAAGATAAATTAAAATTACAAGTGGAGCTTGAATTTGTGAATTGCTGCATTCTCATAAACAAGTTTTAATGGGCAAACAGTTGATTTTAATGGGCAAACAGTTGAACAACGAAAGTGGTTTTTTGATATAGAAACTACTCCTGGTGAAGTTTCTGTGAACATTGTTGAAATGACAAAAAAGGATTTTGTATATTATATAAACTTAGTTGATAAAGCAGAGACAAGGTTTGCAGGGATTGCCTTCAATTTTGAAAGGCATTCTACTGTAGATAACATGCTACCAAACAGTGTTTTATGCTACAGAGAAATCGTTTGTGAAAGCAAGAGTTAATCAATGTGGCAAACTTCATTGTTGTCTCATTTTTAAAAATTGCCATAGCCACCCCAACCTTCAGTAACCACAACCCTGATCAGTCAGCACTCATCCATCTCAAGGCAAGACCCTCTGCCAGCTAAAAAGATGAGGACTCAATGCATACTCAAATAATTGTTACCATTTCTTTAGCAATAAAATATTTTTAATTATGGTTTATGTAGATTGCTTTTTCTAGACATAATGCTATTGTACACTTAATGACTCCAGTATAGTGCAAACATAACTTTTATATGCATCGAGAAGACAAAAAATTTCTGTGACTTGCTCTGTTCCAACACTTGCTTTACTGTGATGGTCCAGAATCTGAAAACGTGCCACAAGATGTCACAGTTATGCATGTATGCCAGTATGAACTAACTTATTCATTTTTATTTAGAGCATTGCCATTGTCTTACATCAATCTTCCTTCTATCCCATGTTTTTAATGTCTCTGACAATTTCAAAATACTAATGCTTCATCCAAAGCAAGCTAAATTTTCTTTGAGTGTACTTTGTGCTCTTTTATTCTAAAGAGCTAACAGATAAAACAACATTCTGTGTATTACTTGAAAAAATAATGATGCTAATAAATAAACATCTTATTTTTTTAGTCCCTAGACAATGTCAATAGCAGCTTGAAAGAAGAGCAGCCTGAAGAACCACAACACAAAATTAAACTCATTGGTAAGACCAGATGTGGTTACAAGGTCACAATAAGTCTCTGAGAAATCTTGACCAGAAAGCTCCTGCGCTTCCAAAAGGAGCCCAGCTGTTGTAATATCAGTACTTCAATATATCTGGTCACAGGATGGGTATAAATAGCAAGAAAGGAGAATTTCACATGTAGACTCAGAAAATGTTTAATTGTATTCCCTTCCCTGTTTCCGGGGGACCTAAAGTAACTTCTGCTGCTGTGGATACTTACATTCAAATGAATGTTCATGAGTAATGTCTCTCTTTTAGCCTATTCAAAGCAAATGCATTTCCTGGAGGGTAGCTTTTGCCATTTAATATCACTGGCTTCTGCTTTGAAATCTAATGACTCAAAGATCACTGTTGTCATATTAGGAGATTTAAGTCCAACACTAATTCTTCGGCTAATTAACTATTTGAATCACAGATTCACTTAATCTCTGAATTTTCTCCTCTCTAAATTCATGATCTTTGGGCTTTTGAAAAGAATAGCCCACTGAATTTTTTTTTATTATTATTATACTTTAAGTTCTAGGGTACATGTGCATAACGTGCAGGTTTGTTACATATGTATATTTATGCCATGTTGGTGTGCTGCACCCATCAACTCGTCAGCACCCATCAATTCATCATTTATATCATGTATAACTCCCCAATGCAATCCCTCCCCCCTCCCCCCTCCCCATGATAGGCCCCAGTGTGTGATGTTCCCCTTCCCGAGTCCAAGTGATCTCATTGTTCAGTTCCCACCTATGAGTGAGAACATGC
>NW_016811385.1:843645-853780 GCF_001698545.2 Rhinopithecus bieti
GGCTTTGTTTACCTACTTAAGCCTCAGCAATGGCGGGCGCCCCTCCCCCAGCCTCCCTGCTGCCTTGCGGTTAGATCTCCACAGAATGCTGTGTTAACAATGAGGGAGCCTCCGTGGGCGTGGGACCCTCCCGGCTAGGTGAGGGATATATTCTTCTGGTGTGCCCGTTTGCTTAAAGTGCGGTATTGGGGTGGGAGTTACCCGATTTTCCAGGTGTTGTGTGTCTCAGTTCCCCTGGCTAGGAAAAGGGATTCCCTTCCCCTTGTGCTTTCCAGGTGAGGCGATGCCTCGCCCTGCTTCAGCTCTCGCTGGTCAGGCTGCAGCAGCTGACCAGCACCGATTGTCCCGCACTCCCTAGTGAGATGACCCCAGTACCTCAGTTAAAATGCAGAAATCACCGGTCTTCTGTGTCTCTCACGCTGGGAGTTGGAAACTGGAGCTGTTCCTATTCGGCCATCTTGCTCCGCGATCTTTCATCAGCCCACTGAATTTTTAAAAATATGCAGTAGCAGCATGTATTTTTAACTTTTATTGTTAAGGACACTTAAATCAACCAATATCTGGGATTATTAGTTTAGCTTCATGTTTACCTCTTAATTTGTTACATTATACCCATGTCAGGCCACAGATCAAAAAGCAAGCTATCACAGTCAAGTCAGTTTTATAGATGGTTTTCACATTTGACTTGCAGAAATGTTTCTAGTTATTCACTTGTAACCTCAGTAGTAGCACAGAATTACTGTATTAGCCATCGGCTTCCCTTTATTTTGCTGTTCTTGTGCTGGGGTAAACAGAGATTGGTTAGGTGAAGGCGTTGGCAGGAGTGATAGAGAGAGAGATCTTCAAAGCTGAATGAAAGCATAATTTCACCTTTTTAATTTCATCTTTTGAAATTTACAAATAAATAGCTATACATATTCATGGGGTACACAGTGATGTTTTGATATATATAATGTACAGCAATCAGAGGTTACTTGACATATCCATTATCTCAGACATTTATAATTATTTTTGTTGGGAACATCCAATATCCTGCTTCTGGCTATTTGAAACTACATAATATACTTTTGTTAATTACTGTCATCCTACAGTGCTATAGAACACCAGAATTTATTTCTCCTAACTAGCTGCAATTTTGTATCCTTTAGCAATTTTTTCCCAATGCTCTCACTTCTTCGTACCTTTCCTAACCTCTGTAATCCTCCCATAGATGGACTTTTTATATCGATGAAATCAACTTTGTTTAGCTTCCACGCATTAGTGAGAACATGTGGTGTCTAATTGTCTTAAAACTTGGCCTTCAAATAGACTTAGGGCAAAATGATCTGTAAAAGCAAAATTATTGGATTTTTGACATGATAAAAGTAAATGTTACTGATGTAGGATTTTTCTTGGTCCCTTTGCCAGACTCATGGCAGAGGCACCCCATCTACCCAACCCACCATGTTCAACTCCTTGTGGGAGGAAGCATGTGAGTGTTCCTGTGTGGCCCACGGCCAGACCAGGCATGTCACCTTGAGGGGAACACAGCAGCACCCATGTGAGGGTGCCCATGATCCCAAAGCCAGAGGGGGCTATTACAGTGCTCCTTTAGTTTCACTGTCCACACACACTGGTGTGTTAACAGCTTGGTTGGCCCCTTGCTTCATCGTGTGGGGCAGCTGCCCTCTGCCAGTGAGGACAAAGGGCCAGTGTGACAGCCTTTCTGGGTACCCACACTCAGAGGGTCCTGAGTCCTTGTCTGGCGTCCAAGAAGAATGAGCTCACATGGACGGCTGAAGGATGGTGAAGGTGGAGAATTTTAATGAGCAATGAAAACCGCTCTCAGCAGACTGCGGAGCTAGGGAGGGGATGGGAAGGGCAAGTTGTCTTCCCTGAAGTTAGGCCATCTCCCCCTCTACCAACTAAGTTTGAGGACTTTATAGGCACAAGATGGAGAGTGAGTGCTGATAGGTTTGTGAGTATGCAAAAAGGTTAAAGCAAAGACATCACTCAAAGGTGGGCATGACAGTGTAGAAAACCAATTGTAAAAGGGTAGGTATATGTAAAACAGGGTAAAGGTGGGGATCAATCAGAGGAAAGTGCACCAAACAGGAGACAAGCTCTCAATCCGGTCCAAGGATTTAATTTGTAGCTTGGCTTTCAGGCTTTAAACTGTCTTTGGCTTGGAGGTGGGGCTTCACTGGGTACCCACCCCATCTGCATAGGCATTTGGCTGGCTCCTGTTGCTATCAATACTGTTATAATTTTGTTTGCCATCACTTTTATTTTTGCCATCACTTTTATTTTCTGGAATATGAAAGTGACAAATTCATTCAGCAAGTAGTACACACAATATCTACTGTGGGGCAGGCACAATCGCTGATGAGAAAGTATACCACAATAAAAAGTTGTCATGCTGAGTTTTAAAAAAACAGATATATTTAAAATTGTCCCTTTTCGTTATATGGTTAAAGTCTCATGGATGTGATAGTTCTAATACATTTCCATTATACCTATGTATTTAAGAAACATAGTAAATAAAGTCAAAGTTGTTTTTAAAATTGGCTCCACAGCAAGTAAATCTTCTAAACTTATAATATTGAAAACTAATTATTATTTCCTCAGCAACAATGTGTAATAAAATGTGTGATTCTGTTAAAGACAACTGCTTACATTGACCATCCTAACTAGACTGCAAGCGTTAAGAGATCAGGAGAAACTGATGCTTGCATAGCTTTTTACCCAGTTTCTAGGCTATTTATAGTCACATAGTAGGTGCTTATAATTTGTTGTTGTTGTTGGACACATGACCTTTGAATGTTAATCTTTGAAACTTCAGAACCTTTTGATCTTTCAGCTACTCTATCATGTAATATTTTTTTCTCTCCCTGCTGTATTACAAATTCTATCACATGCCATACTTCATGTTTCCTAACACAGTTTACTTTGGTCTATTCATCCTGTCTCTTTTAAGGGCAATTTTAAAGCACATGGTAACTTAATAGAAAAGTTCAAAATATTTTGAATTGTAATCCCTCCCTAGGTGTTCTCTTCAGACTTTTAAACAACCGTCTGTAAAATGGTTATAAACATATATTCTTGATATACCAGCAGGGAGCACATGTATATATTTTCGAATTGTAATGCAATAAGAAGTAAAATGGAAGGATTTAATAATATTCATCAAATTGTTTCATGGGCACATTGCCAAAATGCTTAAGCAAATGGCTTTTTGTATCCTTTTCTAGTGAGTCAATATTAGTAATTTTCATAAAAGCATCTTACACAGTCAAGAGAGTCATGAAAGCATTTTTCCCATGAACAGAATGAGCTTATGTGGAGTACTGATTCTTCATGTCAAACACAGCTGGAGAGTTTCACCAGTAATTCTGGATCTGGCACACAAAATAGCTTCACTATTCCCTATATCTATTGAATTAGAGGAAGATTGGTTAATACATAACTTTAAAAGATGCACCCAAACGCAGGGTCCATACATCACCAAAAGAAATAGACAGGATGGTATTAGTCATGTTCTGAAATATACCACTGAGGACAAATCGAAGTTGTCTTCCTATTTCAATGATTTGCCATGAACAATAATCCACTTCTAACAAGCCAGGTCACTATTTCGTTCCCTTGGTTCCATTGCAGATGACTGTAGAACACACCATTCTCTGTGATGGGATTAGGCATCTGTTACAAACAGATGGGCTACCCCAAGTAACGCATAACAGGTAATAGCAAAACAGAATGGATATTCCCCAATTCTCAGAGTTGATTTAGTTGGATGTTCCTCCTAAGAATATGTTGCTTAATTTTGTGATCGTTTATGGCATTTCAGACAGTTGTCATGCTTCTGGGGACAGTTTGGTGATTCTTAATGCTTGGAAGCACATCAGAATTTCTTGATTTCTGGTTTATATTTTGTCTTCAGATTTTCCTTAATGTTTGCCTAAATCATAATCATTAACTTACATCTTACAGGCTTTTTTTTTTTCATGAATGAGCTATTTACCTTTTTCTTCAGATTTCCAAAGCTTATATTTCTTTGAGACTTACAGACAATAAAGAAGTGAGACATTCCTTTATGATATTTTTCTGGCATTTTCAGGCTTTAGCTTAGATGTTGCATAATTTCATACCTTCACAATTAAAATCCTAACACCACACTTTCAGTTGAAAGCTACTAAATCAATTGCCATATTGTATGTAAGTATCACCACTAGCAAAGTATTAGGGGTTTTGGAATTAACAATTTAAAATGACTTTGCAAATGTATAAGGTACGGAGGTCACTTTGTACTTCTATGTTAGTAAAATGCAGAACTGAATTTTCTATAAAAACAGAAGGATATGAATGACATTCTTTATGTTATCTAGAAAAGCACTTCCTAAAGATTTTAAAGTATATGAGCTTGAAGAAGAAAAACAGATATGCACTTTTCTCTGGCCTTTAAAGTTGAGGGTCATCTGTTACCACTGATAAAATATAGCATTGTGACTATTAGTGGATTACTGCAATTCCTTTCACACTATCCTGTTTCATTTTTACTGAATATTTACCATTATTTAGAGTCATGTAAAGATAAAATTTCAGTGTGGGAAGGTAAAGAGCATGAATATTAAACAACATGTTCTGTTGCTGCCAAATTCCAAATTCCCAGTAACAACCCACTCTGAGGTAGAGTAGAATGGTGACAATTGTGTTACCATATGACAATTTGTCACTTTGTGGAAAATAGAAGGTGTTATTTTGAATCTACAATTTCATAAACATTTCATGTATTGACCTTAGAAAAAACACATAAAGTTTATCTTTTCCTTGACATTGTAACAACAAAACTACATTTAATTGGATATATTTAGACTTGTGAATTTTGCTTCATTAAAAAAATAGTAAAAGAAAGTAGTTGTGACTTATTTGGTTTCAGAGAAGTATGTATATTTTATTAACTTGATACTTTACACTTTGGACTTGGCTAAGATACAAGTTCTAAATGAATGTATTGAATTCATTTAGCAAAGGGTTCAGGACGACAAATGAAAATCTATATTTTGATTTAATATATTAATATATATGTTTTATAAACAGCTTATATGATTTTAGCTTCCATTGTTTACAAGTATACAAAAGTAACTTTCCAGAGGGCAGAAATAAAGGGTAAAGAGTTTCTCTAAGTTTAAGCCCTTACATAATAAACAACACTGTAACATTTATTATATGCCACACACTGCTCTGTGCAATTTTACATAAATTTGCTATTTTATTTTATCCACAATAGTCCTCCAGGATTGTTATTTATCAGTTATTTGATAATGGATAATGTTATCTTCACCATTAAAGGTAAGGCAATGAGGCAAACAGGTGACTTACCCAAGGTAATACAGCAGTTAAGCAACAAAACTTGTGAATGAAGGCAGCTTGATTCCACAGCCTGCTCTATGCCACGTCATCTATTCTTGTAGTTCTCTGTGATAACATCCTGTGTTTCATTTCTGTCCAGTTTTTTAAAGATATTGCTATGGGTTTAAGTGAGTCTGCCAAAAAAATATGAAAGATATGTTAAAAGCCTAGGGTTGCATTGGAGTAGGATTGGCTCTTAATCTTATATGAGTGGTGTCCCTATGAGGAGAAGAGAGACAGACCCAGAAACACACAAGGAAAGAAATGACCATGTTACAACAGAGGCAGAAATTGGAGTAATGCATCTCCAAGCCAAGGATTACTGTCAAATACCAGCAGCTAGAAGAGACAAAGAATAATTCTTTCCTAGTTCTGGAATCTAGAAGTCAAAAATCAAAGTGTCTGTCAACAAACTTCAACGCAGTTTGTGGTACTTTCAAATGGCAACCATAGAAAACCATTTATAGTGACTATATTGATACTAAAGAAACAAGGGAAGAAAACTGTGATAAAAAGATAGGCAAGTGTAATTTTCAGAATGTCGGACCTTAAATTTGGGCAGAGACCTAGATAAAGGCTTTGTGACTTTCAAGGAACATGTGCTTCTTTCTCTGATATTGTCTAAATGATGAAGACACAATTCAGTTTTGAAAATAAACTTAAGTTTCTGGATATTCTTTGCTGAACCATTTAGGTATGTGATGCACCCCCACATACGTATACTGGAAATACTAAGAATGGAGATTGCATGTACTCTTTTTGATTGATATCTGCCTTCAATATCTAGTAGAGGGCTCTATCCAGGCCAGATTTCATTGTAAATATGATACTATTACTGGTGCTGCTAATGTTACCATTCAGGATTACCTATAAAATGTTTCTAAGTTTCTCTCAGCAAAAAAAATGATGCACTGCTTTTTTGTTGTTTGGTTGTTTTGCTTTGTTTGTTTATTTGCGGTAGCCTGCAAACAAACTTGGGTAAATTTTGACATGGAAGGGGACATGGAGAAAGATTGTTATGAATGATGATAGACTTTTTCTACACTTCCTCCTTTTGGGCCAAGGTGGACTCTATGTCGTTGCTTATATATCTTTCTACTTTATAGTATAGCATTAAATATTTTTCTTCTAAGAACTGGAAAAAAGGCAAGCAAGTTCCCACTCACAATATTATGCTAGTATTGCATCAGCAAGTGCAACAGGACAAAAAAATGCTAAAAGAAATTAATAAAGAACTTAAATAAACATAATGATTTTGGATTGGGACATTCAATAGTGTTGTCTATTTACTTCCAAAATGATTGAACATAACTTAATTCAAAACCCAGCAAGTAGCTGGGCTCAGTGGCTCATTCCTATAATCCTAGCAGTCTGGGAGTTTGAGGTAGGATTGTTTGAGTCCAGGAGTTTAAAACCAGCCTGGGCAACATAACAAGACCCCTGTCTCTATAAAAAATAAAAAAAATTAGCCAGGCAAGGCAGTGCATACCTGTAGTTCTAACTACTCAGGAGGCTGAAGCAGGAGGATGGCTTGAGTCCAGAAGTTTGGGGCAGCAGTGAATGATGATCATGCCATTGCACTCCATCCTGAGCAACATAGCGAGAGATTGTCTCCAAAAATAAAGAAATCAGAAATTAAGAAACCCAGCAAGCTTCTTTGTAGAAACTGATATGTTGATTTTTAAAAATTGTTTGAAATGCAAATGATGTAGAACAGCCAAAATTGTCTTAAAATAAAGTTAAAGGACTCAGACTACATGATTTCAAGATTTCCTATAAAGCTAGAGTAATAAAGATAATTTTTATTAGGACAAGGAAGGAAAACAGAACAATAGAACAGAATACAGTATACAGAAATAGACTCAAACATATATATAAAATTTACTAAGGCAATTCAACAGTAAAAGGGGCATCATTTCAAGAAATAGTTTCAGAACACCTGGATATCTGTATATAAAAGTTAGAGAACCTTATCCTCTAATTTCCTTCAAAGGCAAAAATTTACAAGTCATGCAAAGACTTGCATGAATTGACAACTATAGAGTTTTTATAAGAAAACAGCCAAATATGTTTGTGTACTTTGGGTAGACATAGTTTTCTTGGTCTCACAAAAGGACTAACAATTAAATAAGAAAACTTGATCAGCTGGAAAGCATCAAAACTGAAATATCTGCTGATGTCATATTAGCAAATGAATAGGCTAGCCGATGAGTGAGATAAAATATTTACATTGCGTATTTGACTAAATACTCAGATAGTAAATACACAAAGACATTCTTCATGTCAACCACAAAAAAGCAACAAAAGTTATAAATTGGTATAAGATTGATCAGATCCAGCCTGATCTGCCCCTCTGTTGGAGGCCTGGGAGCTCAGGCTAGTGTCACAGTTCTCCCTGGCTTCATCCAATATAGACAGGGGTGGCCAACAGTGGGCAATGGCTACAAGAGAGCAGGACATCCAGGTGAGTGATGTCCAGTAATTACTCTGTGCCAGGATGACTGAGGCACTCAGTCTCGACCTCGCCATGTCCCTAGATTTTTTCTGAGGGCAAACAAGGCAGTGAGCCATGGGGCTCTGGGTATGGCTGGCCATAGGCCCTGAGACTTCTGGAAGACTGGTGCATCCTGCCTGCACTGTTTTCTCTGTAGCACCTAGCAAGTTTGTTTGCCATACATGGATGACCTGTGGCACATTTCCCAATGACATGCCATCATGCCTAGTTGTCTTCCTGGCATGGTAGCCTCCATTGTTACCCACCCCATAGTCACCATCAAAATCAGGTTGATTGGGCAGAACTTGCTGGAACCATCCTGCAGAGGGATCTTCCATGTGTTTTGAACTATTTATTAAGAAGAAGCATTCCTGAAACGTTGCCAGGGGTCATCACTCTCTGTTTCAGATGCTCTCCTAGTCTTCACTGGTTCTCTTCTAGCTTACCTGGAGAAAATCAAGAATGGATCCTGAGATTACTTCTCTAAACTTTAGAACGTTCTTAATGACTATCTGACTGGTGGGAAGGCCCAGACCTCCTCCTTTCTCTTTGACGCAGCGTGAAGAGAATGATGTAGACTCGGAGCCTGCCCCTATCTTCTCCTCTAAGGTGGAGTTAGAGGCTCATGTATCAGGAGCAGTAGACTGCTTTCTACAGATTGTGAAGGATCAAGGAGTTTGGGGCTCTGGACTGGTCCACTTGCTGGAGGTAGTTCCATACTTCAGAGTTGTTTAACGCCTTTGAATTCTGAAAAACAACAACAAAAACAAAACAAAACTATTTTCAACCTAATAGCTACATTGTGTCTGCTCCTCTATAAAACTGGAAAACTAGTCTAAAACTTTTACTCTATAAAATGAGTGGAGCTAGAAGTCCACAGATTAAAGGTGTGTTACCATCTTAGATAAATGTAACCTTGCAATTGGGTATATTTACAGGAGACTAGAGGGTGGGTATTCCTATATGCTGCTCTTGAAAATGAGAAGGTTCAGACTTATTAGGTCTCCAGACTAATGTCCTGCAAACACTTATGCCATGGGAAAGTTTTCCAACACTTGCTCTCATGGTGATAGTCCCACAAATTTTATAACTAATGTGTAGCAGTAATAGAACCTATAGTGTTCCTTATGGATAGAGACCAGATACTGATGAAAGAACTTTGCCATAACATCTAAAAGCAGCATGTGGTTGAAGCAGAAGTAGAAGACCTTCCACACTTTACTATAAGCACATGGTCACTGTCAATGCAAAACCTGCACTATCCCATGTAGGTTTTCTTTCATATGACTTGACCCAGAACTTCCTAATACAATTGTTCTTAAATTTGTGATCTTTATTGGCTTCTGAATATAAATATCAGGGTATTAATTACACTGTATTAAAACTATGTAAAAACTTTTAGCACTTAAAATTTTAGAACCATCCTTTATCTAGATTTGAAGCATCTAGGCTTAGACTCTTGCATTTCCCAAAAGCAGCTTTACTATGCCTAGTTAGTTGTGTCCCCAAGATCATCTTCTGATTGCTTTGCATTCATCAGTCATGTACAATTGAAGTGACCTAATTTCTCTCTATTTTTAAGTTACTTTGTACTCTAACCCACAATGCATCATTTGGATAATGTAAGTTATTCTCACATATCCTGGTACATTAGAAAAATTCAAATAGAACTTCTGACTCATGTACCAAAAAAGAAAAGATAAAATTTAAAAAAATTAAAAAATGAACTAAATAAAATATTTCAAGTTAATAATTCGTACTGGCTTTTTGATAAAACAAATTTCAGGATTCTTTCACCTTGTGATTCTAAATAGGTTATAAAATGCTACCTTTTAAATGGGGCTAATCTAGGTATTTAAAAATCTTAATCAGCGTCAAATTTTGTGTTAATTTATTCTTTGAAAATATATGTGGGTGTATGCATATTTGATTGAAGGTTTTGCTATCTTTTTTTATTATTATTTTTATACTTTAAGTTCTAAGGTACATGTGCACAACGTGCAGGTTTGTTACATATGTATACTTGTGCCATGTTGGTGTGCTGCACCCATCAACTCGTCAGCACCCATCAACTCGTCATTTACATCAGGTATGACTCCCAATGCCATCCATCCCCCCTCCCCCATCCCAATAATAGGCCCGGGTGTGTGATGTTCCCCTTCCCGAGTCCAAGTGATCTCATTGTTCAGTTCCCACCTATGAGTGAGAACATGCGGTGTTTGGTTTTCTGTTCTTGCGATAGTTTGCTGAGAA
>NW_016811385.1:855693-1011557 GCF_001698545.2 Rhinopithecus bieti
CGTTCTCTGTATTTCCTGAATTTGAATGTTGGCCTGCCCTTCTAGGTTGGGGAAGTTCTCCTGGATGATATCCTGAAGAGTGTTTTCCAACTTGGTTCCATTTTCCCCCTTACTTTCAGGCACCCCAATCAGACGTAGATTTGGTCTTTTTACATAATCCCATACTTCTTGCAGGCTTTGTTCATTTCTTTTTCTTCTTTTTTCTTTAGATTTCTCTTCTCGCTTCATTTCATTCATTTGATCCTCAATCGCTGATACTCTTTCTTCCAGTTGATCGAGTCAGTTACTGAAGCTTGTGGATTTGTCACGTATTTCTCATGTCATGGTTTTTATCTCTGTCAGTTCATGTATGGCCTTCTCTGCATTGATTATTCTAGTTATCCATTCTTCCATTATTTTTTTCAACATTTTTAGTTTATTTGCACTGGGTATGTAGTTCCTTCTTTAGTTCTGAGAAGTTTGATGGACAGAAGACTTCTTGTCTCAACTTGTCAAAGTCATTCTCCATCCAGCTTTGATCTGTTGCTGGCGATGAGCTGCTCTAGAATGATGAAAATTAAGTAGCCTTACATTACCTAATATTGGCAAGAATTTGAAGCAACTGGAAAACTTACATATTGCTTATTGGAGCACGAAATAGTAACACCATTCTGGGGAAAATTAGGGTGATTTATTAAAAAGTTAAACATATATCTGGCCAATGATTCAGCAATTACGTTAGAAATATTTTGTTCAGAGAATTAAAACATATGCCAACAATAATGTTTGTAGCAGCTTTATATAGTCCAAAAAGAAAAAGAAGAAAAGTCATCAAGAAGAAATTGGTTAAATACATAGTTTGATATATTCATTTAATAATAATATGAAAGAATGAATTGCTGATACAGAGCAGAATGTGGATTAAGCTCAACATTATTATGCTGAGGGAAAAAAGGTCAGACAGAGAATAATGCATCCTGTCCAATTCCATTCTCGAATTATAAAAACAACAGAAATTAATCCATGTGGTAAAAATCACACCGTGGTTGCCTCTTTGCTTACAGGTAGGTCATATTGACTAGAGAGGAGTACAAGAGATCTTTTAGATGATGAAAATGTTGTATATCTTTTATTGGCTGGGTGGTGGTTGTGTGGGTTTTTACAACTTCAAAGCTCATCAAGTTGAAAACTTAAGATCTGGGCATTGTATTATATAAAAGTATGACTCAGTTAAAATCAAATAGCAGAGTAAACTTCTTCCATGTTTTTATTTTAATGCTACACTAGAGCCCAGAGTATAATTTAACAACTCTAGAAGACAGGTAAAAGTAATTATTTCCCTGGATCCTTAACTGCAAGGGATGACTTTACTAAAACAGATAAAGTACAATAGATTTGGTGCTATGGACTTGCCCAGATGAACATCATCCACTTCACAAGTTTGGAATGTCACATGATTTCTTTGGAGATTCTGCTTGTGATTTTTTCATTCAGAAGACAAACCTAGAGCTCAAGTACTACTTTACTCAGTTAATGCATATCTTATAACTTGCTTGATTTTGCTGTTCAATATTCTATTAAGTTTTAAAGTATACCCAAAATAAAGAGCTACGAAGGCTTGTTCACTATGTATATATATGGCTTCCTTCACTCAGCATTTTAATTAGGAAAGGAAGAAAAAAAAGGCTTAGCTTAATTCTGGAAGGGTCCACAGAGACATTAAATAATTTATGCAATTTTTCTGGTGCTGGCACATTATTTTCCAGGCAGGCAAGAGCATCAGTACAGCCAGAAACAGTTCCCAAATGTGACCAGTGAGGCACGTTAGATCTTAAATAACAATCGTGCCCTGCTGTTGGAAAGCCTCCCAAATGTGACCAGCGGGGAACATTAGATCTTAAATAACAACCATGCCTCTCCATTTAGAGAATAAATCAGTGTTTAAAAGAAACCTGTCCATGCAACTATACTGTGATTAAAATTAAGTGAAATTAAGTGGAGTGTGATTGCATGAATTTTTTTTTGGCAGTTTACACAAAATAGCAATTGTTGGTGCAACCAGGCTAAATGTACTTTCTTGAGACATCATGCATGCAAGAAAGGTTCTGGCCACTAGCTATCCTAAGGGTTTTTAATTCCACAGTACTTACTGATTTATACTGCAAATGTTATACAGGTTGGGCATATTGAATAAAAGACTACTTCACATATAAGTATTGATTGTTGCTCAATCTAAGCTAAATGCAGAGATTTTCCAGGGCTTCACTGCTTCAATTTACGTATTTTTATTGTATATCTAATGTTTACAACAATACCTTCAATTCATATAGATCATTTATTCTGAGGAGCTCAAACTTATTAGTATGTGATTATCACTATTTTCCCTTTTCAAAAGAATAGTGATCTATAATGTGTATATGAAAAACCTATTTAAATAATCTCAAATCAATGGGAGTATAATTAGAGCCACTTCCCAAACAGCAGATCTGAGAATATTGCATTGCTTATTGGGTATAAAGTCTATGCAACTCAAATAAATCTGTAGTTCTAAGCATGAGCAACGTGAAGAGCCTGTAGTGGTAGCTGTGCCTAAGTTCCCACCTATAGATGAATATCCACAAACTCTAAAGAATCATGGACTCCACTCACCTGAAACGGTACAAAGGTAAACATTGTTGTAGAAAAGAATTTTCATGAGGAGTTGAGGACTTTGGAGACTTGATATGTTTGCATGTCTTGACGTGGTACAGCTGGTGCTTATCTGAGGATAGAGCCACCATATTCACCATAGATTTCACCCAATTAAAACTCAGCTAACTAAAGGATAACATTGCCCCATGATAAGTCTGAAGAATAGGATTGGAGCCCAGTATAGATAATTTTGATTTGTGTCCAGGTACAGTGGCTCACACCTGTAATCCCAGCCCTTTGATGGGCCAAGGCTTACAGATCACTTTAGGCCAGGGGTTCAAGATCAGTCTGGCCAACATGGCAAAACCCTTTCTACTAAAAATAGGTTGGTGCAAACGTAATTGTGGTTTTTGCGTTGTTGGAATTTGTCATTTGATACTGGAAATCATTCTTAAATAAATGTGGTTATGTTATACATTAGGTATTTCTCCTAATTCTATCCTTCTCCTATTGCCCTGACAGGCCCCAGTGTGTGATGTTCCCCTCCCTGTGTCCATGTGTTCTCATTGTTAAACTCCTACTTATGAATGAGAACATGTGGTGTTTGGTTTTCTGTTCCTGTGTTAGTTTGCTGAGAATGATGGTTTCCAGCTTTATCCATGACCCTGCAAAGGACATGAACTCATCCTTTTTCAATGCTTTATAGTAGTCCATGGTGTATATGTGCCACATTTGCTTTATCCAGTCTATCATTGATGGGCATTTGGGTTGGTTCCAAGTCTTTGCTATTGTGAACAGTGCTGCAATAAACATACGTATGCATGTGTCATTATAATAGAAAGATTTATAATCTTTTGGGTATATAGCCAGTAATGAGATTGCTGGGTCAAATGGTATTTCTGATTGTAGATCCTTGAAGAATGACCACACTATCATCCACAATGGTTGAACTAATTTACCCTCCCACCAACAGTGTAAAAGTGTTCTTATTTCTCCATATCCTCTCCAGCATCTGTTGTTTCCCAACTTTTTAATGATTGTCATTCTAACTGACGTGAGATCAGTAACTCATTGTGGTTTTGATTTGCATTTTTCTAACATACAGTGATGATGAACTTTTTTTCATATATTCATTTGCTGTATAAATGTCTTCTTTTGAAATGTATCTGTTCATATCTTTCGCTGACTTTTTGATGTGGTTGTTTTTTTCTTGTAACGTTGTTTATGTTTTTTGTAGATTCTATATATTAGCCCTTTGTCAGATGGCTAGATTGCAAAAATTTTCTCCCATTCTTTAGGTTTCCTGTTCACTCTGATGATAGTTTCTTTTGCTGTGCAGAAGCTCTTTAGTTTAATTAGTTCCCATTTATCAATTTTGGCTTTTGTTACCGTTGCTTTTGGTGTTTTAGTCATGAAGTCTTTGCCCATGCCTATATCCTGAATGGTTTGCCTAGGTTTTCTTCTAGGGTTTTTATGGTTTTAGGTCATATGTTTAAGTCTTTAATCCACCTTGAGTTAATTTTTGTGTAAGGTGTAAGGAAAGGATCTAGTTTCAGTTTTCTGCCATATGACTTGCCAGTTTTTCCAGTACCATTTATTAAATAGGGAATCCTTTCCCCATTGCTTATTTTTGTTAGGTTTGTCAAACATCAGATGGTTGTAGATGTGCAGCATTCTTTCTGAGGCCTCTATTCTGTTCCATTGGTCTATATCTCTGTTTTGGTACCAGTACCATGCTGTTTTGGTTACTGCAGTTTTGAAGTATAGTTTGAAGTCAGGTAGCATGATGCCTCCAGTTTTGTTCTTTTGCTCAGGATTTTCTTGGCTATAGGGGCTCTTTTGGTCCCACATGAAATTTAGAGTAATTTTTTTCTAATTCTGTGATGAAAGTCAGTGGTAGCTTGATGGGGATAGCGTTGATTCTGTAACTTACTTTGGGCAGTATGGTTATTTTCATGATATTGATTCTTTCTATCCATGAGCATGGAATTTTTTTTTTTTTTTCATTCGTTTTTGTCCTCTCTTATTTCCTTGAGCAGNCCCATTGCTTATTTTTGTTAGGTTTGTCAAACATCAGATGGTTGTAGATGTGCAGCATTCTTTCTGAGGCCTCTATTCTGTTCCATTGGTCTATATCTCTGTTTTGGTACCAGTACCATGCTGTTTTGGTTACTGCAGTTTTGAAGTATAGTTTGAAGTCAGGTAGCATGATGCCTCCAGTTTTGTTCTTTTTGCTCAGGATTTTCTTGGCTATAGGGGCTCTTTTTGGTCCCACATGAAATTTAGAGTAATTTTTTTCTAATTCTGTGATGAAAGTCAGTGGTAGCTTGATGGGGATAGCGTTGATTCTGTAACTTACTTTGGGCAGTATGGTTATTTTCATGATATTGATTCTTTCTATCCATGAGCATGGAATTTTTTTTTTTTTTCATTCGTTTTTGTCCTCTCTTATTTCCTTGAGCAGTGATTTGTAGTTCTCCTTGAGGAGGTCCTTCACATCCCTTGTAAGTTGTATTCCTAGGTATTTTATTCTCTTTGTAGCAATTATGAATGGGAGTTTGCTCATGATTTGGCTCTCTGTTTGTCTACTATTAGTGTATAGGAACGCCTGTGATTTTTGCACATTGACTTTGTATCCTGAGATTTTGTTGAAGTTGCTTATGAGCTTAAGGAAATTTTGGGCTGAGACAATGGGGTATTCTAAATATACAATCATGCCATCATCTGCTTGTGATTTTTGCATATCAATTTTGTACCCTGAGACTCTGTTGAAGTTACTTATCAGCTTGAGGAGATTTGGGGCTGAGACAATGGGGTATTCTAAATATACAATCATGTCATCTGCAAATAGAGACAATTTGTCTTCCTCTCTTTCTATTTGAATACCCTTTATTTCTTTCTCTTGCCTGATTGCCCTGGCCAGAACTTCCAATACAATTTTGAACAGGAGTGGTGAGAGAGGACATCCTTGTCTTGTGTCAGTTTTCAAAGGGAAAGCTTCTTGCTTTTGCCCATTCAGTATGACATTGGCTGTGGGTTTGTCATAAATAGCTCTTATTATTTTGAGATACGTTCCATCCATACCTGTATATTGAGAGATTTTTTAGCATGAAGGAGTGTTGAATTTTATCAAATGCCTTTTTTTGAGACAAAGTCTCCCTCTGTTGCCCAGGCTGGACTGCAGTGGTGTCATCTCTTCTCACTGAGGCCTCTGCCTCCCAGGTTCAAGCAATTCTCCTGCCTCAGACTCCTGAGTAGCTGGGATTACATGAGACTGCCACTGCGCCCAGCTATTTTTTTTTTTTTTTGTATTTTTAGTAGAGATGGGGTTGTGCCATATTGGTCAGGCTGGTCTCGAACTCCTGATCTCAGGTGATCCACCCATCTCGGCCTCCAAAATTGTTGGGATTACAGGTGTGAGCCACTGCGCCCAGCAGAGATATTTCTCATTCAAGTTCAAAATGGGTCGTAAAGCAGTAGAGACAACTCGCAACATCAGCAATGCATTTGGCCCAGGAACTGCTAATGAACGTACATTGCAGTGGTGGTTCAAGAAGTTTTGCAAAGACAAGAGCCTTGAAGATGAGAAGTTTAGTGGCTAACCATGGGAAGTTTACAATTATCAATTAAGAGCAATCATTAAAGCTGATCCTCTTACAACTGTAGGAGAAGTTGCTGAAAAACTTCATATCCACCATTCTTCAGTCATTCAGCACTTGAAGAAAATTAGAAAGGTAAAAATCTCAATAAGTCAGTGCCTCATGATCTGAGCTAAAATAAAGATAAAACGTCGTTTTGAAGTGTCATCTTCTTATTCTATGCAACACTGAACCATTTCTCAACTGGATTGTGACATACAACTCATAGTCGATTTTATATGACAACTGGCAATGACCAACTCAGTGATTGGACTGAGAAGCAGCTCCAAAGCACTTTCCAAAGCCAAATTCTCACCAAAAAAAGGTTATGGTCACCATTTGCTTGTCTTCAGTTGGTCTGATTCACTACAGCTTTCTGAATCCCGGCAAAACCATTACATCTAAGAAGTATGCTCAGCAAATCGATGAGATGCACTGAAAACTATAATACCTGAAGTTGGCGTTGGTCAACAGAAAGGGCCTAATTCTTCTCCACTACAATGCCTAACTGCACATTGCAGAATCAATGCTTCAAAAGTTGAATGAATTGGGCTACAAATTTTTGCCTCATCCACCATATTCACCTGACTTGTTGTTAACTGACTGCCATTTCTTCAAGCAGCTTGGCAACATTTTGTAGGAAAAATGCTTCCACAACCAGCAGGATGCAGAAAATTCTTTCCAAGAGTTTGTCAAATCCCGAAGCACAGATTTTTATGCTACGGGAATAAACAAACTTATTTCTTGTTGGCAAAAAATGTGTTGATTGTAAGGTTTCCTGTTTTGATTAATAAAGATGTGTTTGAGCCTAGTTATAATGATTTAAAATTCATGATCAGAAGCTGCAATTACTTTGGCGCCAACCTAAGCCAGGTATGATGGTGCACGCCTGTTATCCCTACAATGTTACCACAGCTAAGATGTCACTAGGTGACAGGAATTTTTCAGCCCCGCTACAATCTAATGCGGATGATGGTATATGTGATTTGTTGGTGACCAAAACGTTGTTATGCAGTGTGCATGTATTATTACGTGAGAGTCAGAAGGCAAGTTTCTATAAGTTCAAAAGTTATTATCTTAGGTAGTGTCCTAGAATGCCTTTTGGCTATTGTGCTCATATTAAGCAATTTTCAGCAAGAAGTTAGAGATACTTGAAAATGGTGCACAATTCAGAAGTTCAACATTTAAATTGACTTACAGGGGACAACAGAAGGGAGGAATATGTGGTCTTCAAGAAACAAGACAAATTACCAAAAAGCGTTCTGGAGAAATCAAACTAGTAGCATGGCAAGAGTAGACAAGTAGCTCATTGTAGGTGAAGAAAATATTTTTAGAAATTACTTTTATGTTCATGAATTAACTATAAACTCATATTATTATTGTTTGGTTCTATTTAATATAAAATAAATTTTCAGTATAAAATACTTTCAGAAATCCACAGTGAATTTCAAAACGAAATCTTTGTAAAGACAATATACTAGAATAAATGATTGTCCTAAAAAACAATGTTCAAATCATATGATAAACAAACAAAATCATAACAAAAACAAAAGGACAATTGAAAATGATTCTTTGTGGCAGAGAATTTCCAAAATTTCTTACGCCCTTTATGTTTGTGGGGTTTTCTTTGACCAGTATAAATTGTCTAAATTGTCATCCTCTTTTGGATTGTGATCGACATGTATTAAGGGGAGAAGTTATGGTACTAGTATGACATAAGCTTTATATTTTATGTCTATGTTGAATGTTGTTCTTACCCCAGCCAGATTTCTTTTTTTTTTTAACTGGATACATTTGATGACAATTCACAGCTGCTCTCTTCTCCAGAAAATGGTCCTTCCTAAGGAGACATCTTACCTTACCCAGAAAGTTTTCATGCCAACATCTATCTCAACCAACACTAACTCAAGTGCGGATTTTGTGGTAAAGCTTTCCGTAGAATCAGACTGAAAATAGTATTCATTCTTGCTACTCTTGAGCCATGGCAAATGTTCTTATGGACCCATTTTATATAATCCTTTTATAACACTGGATTACCCAAGAAGAGAAGTTTGCTGTCATGGGTATGTAGCATGAATCACACTATCCACCTAATCGTTGAGAATGTCCTTCAGTTGCCCACCTTCTTAGGCGTACTCCCTTATGCCCATCTGCATTTCTGTTCCCCAAATTTCCTTGTTCCTGGTCTTCCAGTGCTGTTTTTTCCTGATTCCTGAACAAATGATGAAGTCATTTTCTACTTTCTGGAAGTCAGTGTATATCCATATATCAAACCATTTCTCCCTCTTAGACTTTTGGATGAACATAGTTACTACTTGCAGCACTGCCTAAAGAAGATTTTCCTTCAACACTGATTTACAGGGTATTGAGAAGTATTTCAGTGTTTTATGTTCTATATTTAAAGGGTTAGTATTAGGGTTAGGTAAGGGGATGTTATAGGGTAAGAGGCTATTTCTTGCTATTGTCAATATAGGGTAATGGCCTACCTGTGAACTAGTCTCCAGTCCTTTTCCTCTCCATCAATAATTCAAAAGGAACCTTACCTTGAACCGCAAGGTTAAATTGAAGAATGATCAATACAACATATAGAGAGGACGTAGGAATCTGTGCTTCTCTAAATGTGTTTATTCATTCCCTCTGAATCTACTTGAGGCTGATCTTGAATATACTTTTTCCAATACATGATGAATTTTTGCTATGTTCACCTCTTCATAAAACATAGTGAGAATCTCTACTGGTCCCTATCATTTGTAATTGTTATCTGTTGGGTGTCAGTAATTGAATAAGAGTATTTTTTTGCAGCAGAAAATAGGACTGCTCCAGAACCTTGGAGGTATGCACTGTGACTCACTTGTTGCTGTTTACCAGAGACTTCATGGAATATTTTTGTCTACTCCAAAGACTTCTAGCACCTTCAAATATGCTGAAGAACAATTTGTAGGCTGAACCTGTTACAGAACTCTCTTCTTCCCTGCATCCTATTTGAACAGGCAGCTTCACCTGTTAATTAAGTCAGAGCAGCATTCCCAAATATTATATATTCTGCCTACAAATTCAAAACAACTTCACTATGCCTCATTATTTTTCTTAGTTGGTGAAGGTGTGAAGCATAGCAACTTGGCCTTCATTTCAAAGGGAAGGTCCTGCCAGCTACAGCCACTAAACTCTTAAAACATTCACCAATGTACTCAGTCCCTAAATCTTTAATTACCATCTACCTTCTGACACATATATATCCTGATATAACATCTAGTATATTTTACACTTTCTGCTCATGGGATTCAATTACCATATATCATTAATATAATGAACCGATGTAATATTACAGTGAAATTTATGATGATGGAGATCTCTATGGCTCTACTACGACACAGAAATGAAAGTTAAGAGAGCCCTGAAGCAAGAGGCTAAAGAAGTGCTGCTCTTCTTTCAAATTAAAATTTAAGTGCTTTTGACTCTCCCTTCCTATTAGAATCAAGGAAAAACATTTGCCAAATCAAGAAATGTCTATTAAGTACCAAGAGTTTTATCAGTGGCAACATCTGATTGCATTAGCTGTGGCAGAGCTATAATCAGATTAGGTTTACAAAACTCAACAGCTACCTGTCGTAATCCATCTGGTTTCTATAAATGAAAGAAGTGAGTTGATATGATCGAGCCTACCACAATTAGATCTTTCAAGCTTTTCTTGATGAAGTCAGTATGTGCAACTTTTTGTGCAATATTAATTTTGGATTTACTATCTTGGCTTGAGTGAGGGAAAGATGTAGGGGTGTCTATTTGATCCCTTTTGTTACAATGATTATCACTTCTCAGATCAGGGAATTAATCCTTACTCCACAGGTGAGGATTACACCAACCTGTGAATACACACACACACACACACACACATATACGTACACACACACCAACCTGTGAATATGTATTTATGTATGTATGTATATGTGTATATATGTGTGTGTGTATATATATGTGTGTGTGTGTGTATATTTCTTTTTTTTTTTTTTTTAAGATGGAGTCTCACTCTGTCACCAAGTTGTAGTGGTGTGGCACAATCTCAGCTCACTGCAACCTCTGCCTCCCAGGTTCAAGCGATTCTCCTGCCACAGTAGTCAGAATAGCTGGGACTACAGGTGTGCACCACCATGGTCAGATAATTTTTGTACTTTCAGTGGAGATTGGGTTTCACTATGTTGTCCAGAATGGTCTCAATCTCTTGACCTTGTAATCCATCCTCTTCGGCCTCCCAAAGTGCTGAGCCACTGCGCCTGGCCTGTATATATATATATATATTTATAAATTACATGTTTATAAACTGGGAAAATATTCACACACTGGGTTCAGAGACACAATGTAATAGCTTTGAAATAGTTTCTATCACTAGGTCTCCGTAAGCTTCTACTATAACTCAAAGATTACCTTGACCCTTTGGATTGCTATTAGTGTCAATTCAGAACTCCTATCTAAAAGAAATAAACAATGTGGCTATTCTCCCTTCCTTATTGAATAGTTATTCCATGAAATTATTACATATTCTTTTGTAAAAAAAAAAGCAAAAATTATTTACCATTTCTACTTGTAGTAGAATTATAGGATCCTTTCCTTTATCAAGAGAAAAATAATCTCAGTATCAAGATCTAAGTCTCTGAACTTACTTGCATCTGGACAATGTGTGAGGGATAGCAGCATCTCATATCAGCCTCTGCTAGCCATAATTAATTTTATTATTTATTATGTAAATTAAGCAACTTTCCAATTGACTAACACTCTATCTTGCCCTTACTGACACCATGATCTATGACCTTTACCCTAAATTGAGATTGTATTCACAACAGAATTTTAAATTTGATATGTTTTCTGTCTCAGAAATGCAGCCAGGGCTTCACAGCTGAGGACAATAGCAAATGGACTCTCAAACTATACAAAGTAAAGTAAGAGAAATATTTTCCTTACTCCCTAACCAGCCTACATATAAACACTGAAATAAAGGCCTCAAGGGAATTGAATGAAATAAGGACTTTTCATGTTATGTGTTACTAGCTTAGAGGGCTTCCTCTGATATCTCTACCACACCAGAAACAGAGTGAGAAAGCCAAGACAAAAAACACATATATAGAAGTTAATGTGACTAAAAGAAGGAGGAATTGAGCTTCAAGAATTCACAGATCTCTTCTGATACAATAAAACAGAGTAGTAATGAGAGGGTAAAACAAAAGCGTGATCTTAGCATCTGTCACAAGGACTTTCAACACACATGTAGAAGCCGGGTGCGGTGGCTCACACCTGTAATCCCAGCACTTTGGGAGGCTGAGGCGGATGGATCACCTGAGGTCAGGAGTTCAATATCAGCCTGGTCAACATGGTGAAACCCTGTCTGTACCAAAAATACAAAAATTAGCCGAGAGTGCTGGTGGGCATCTGTAATCCCAGCTACTCAGGAGGCTGAGGCAGGAGAATGGCTGGAGCCCAGGAGGCAGAGGTTGCAGTGAGCCGAGGTCATGCCACTGCACTCCAGCCTGGGTGAATGAGCGAGACTCTGTCTCAAATAACAAAAACAAAAACAAACAAAAAACGTGAAGAAAGAGATTAATACCTACTTCCTGTTGGGAAAATTGTGAAGGCAAAATCCTACTGAAGCAGTCTACAGGGGCTTGCAGAAGGGCAAAAGCAGTGGTTAGAGCAGCCTGTACTCACAGTTCTTGGCGTGACTAGGAAGTGTGAATGTCCAGTGACTGACATGAAAAGAAGCCTGGCTTATGCTTTCTTAATGGGGGCTTTTCAAGGGGTTGTTAGCTTCTAGAAACCAATGCTCACTCTCCAAGAAGGTCAGCCTATGTATCGCCTGTTTCAGAAAGCAATGTGGTAAAAAAGGCCACATGGATTTTCAAAAGAATCCACCAATATTCTGCAAGAAAAACCTAGTGTTCCAATACCTGTTGTAATAGCAACATAGTAAACTCAGTTACTACTAATTGGGTCCTGGCCTGTTTGGCACTCTAAATTTGTTTATGATTTACTAATGAAAGTAGTAGTATGTGAAGTCACTTCTTGCCAACTTTCTTTCTTTCTTTTTTTTTTTTTTTTTTTTTTTTTTTTTTGTTTGTTTGAAACAGAGTCTTGCTCTGTCTCACAGGCTGGAGTGCAGTGGCGTGATCTCGGCTCACTGCAAGCTCCGCCTCCCGGGTTCACACCGTTCTCCTGACTCAGCCTCCTGAGTAGCTGGGACTACAGCAGCCCACCACCACACCCAGCTAATTTTTTTGTATTTTTAGTAGAGACGGAGTTTCACTATGTTAACCAGGATGGTCTGGATCTGCTGAGCTTGTGATCCGCCCGCCTCCACCTCCCAAAGTGCTGGGATTACAGGTGTGAGCTACTGCACCCAGCCTTCTTGCCAGCTGTCTAAATTTGTTTATGATTGACTAATGAAATCTGTTAAATTTGTTTATGATTGACTAATGCAAGCAGTAGTATGTGAGATCTCTTCTTGCCAACTTTCTTCCCAAGAAAAATGGTACATAATATTTTGGTTTTCTTCATGGAGAGAGAGAGAAGACTCTGTGGAAAGCCAGAACAAAAAGCTCCAGATGATTGATCATGCCTTGTTGTGCCCCATACATGCATATGGGCATTACTCTGTCAGGCATTTCTATCATTTCTCATTTAAGTGTATGATTTTACTTTTGATTTAGGAAACCTAAGGGAAATTTTAGCCTAAATGTCCCAGGGAGAGATATAGTAATTTGGATATTAGAAATAGTACTCAATCCCATTTTAAACTCAGGGTAGTTGCCGAGACCGAATGGTTCAGATATAAACTAAGCACTGGAACTGGGTTTTAATCACCAGGTGCATACCAAAGTGAAAGATCTTTTAATTCCATCTGAAAGTCCAGGGCTGAGGGGTTCCCTGAAAGGTATCTGCTTACGGATTTGAGTAATTTTGTAAATGTGTTCACCACATGGAGCCTTTTGAAGTTCAAGAGAACTACATATTTGTAAACTCTTCACAACTAGAAGCCTGCTAGTGATTACGGTACAAGAGATGACCACTTCTGGGCTAATGGTGTTCTTTCGTAGCCAAAATTGCAATACAAAACAAAAGAAGAAGGAAGGTCATTCAGGATATCTAAACATCTTAGGTACCATTATTCTACATTTAAAACCTAGAAATGTAGTGCTCTTCATATACTTTTCCATTTCTTTTAAATTTTAGAGGAAACATATGCCCAGTTTAATGCCCTTCTTCCTCTCCTCCACGTTTTAACGTATTGTTGGTTAAATTGACACATCTCCTGAAACAATGTTTTTATCCGCAATCTCTTAGGTATAATATTGTTTCCCCAGTTGTGTTCACTTAGACCTTGTCATATACTATTTACCTATTATGCTTATTTTCCTTAATAAGCCCTGGTTATATTAATTGTTTTTTAGCCAATTGTGTCTACCAGAAAAGATAAACATTTATTCTTAAACTTATTACAGTGGAATCAAGTAAACTTGAGCAGTTAATTGATAGAATGATTAGGAAAACTAAAGTAACATCAAAATTAACTAATTTTGAAACATGGTTAGAAAAAAATGCCATAGTTAATTCAAATCAAGAGCAAAATATGCTGTTTTTTATTAAAAGTGTATCTCAAACATATTCTATAATTTTTTGAAGTGACATATAAGAGAAAAATTACTTATACTGGCCTATGTAAATAAATTTTGATGTGATTCCATACAGCTTCTTATAAGCAGAAATAAATTTTATCATCCTATATCTAGTTACCTGCGGGATTTTGTCAGCACAAGTTATACATTCATCTCTATTGACACCTAAAAAATGTATTGTTAGATAGTTGCACAGTAATAAATGAGTTTTCTTTAAAGAAAACAGAAAACTGAGGTCTGTAACAATCATTATATTAATTCTTCAAGTTTCATGATTTATGAAGAATATATGATATATACAAACATTCCCCTGTTTTTATTTCTGTGTTATTGTCATTGCTTAATACTTACATCATGGTAAATTAACAGGTGAAAACATAAAATGGATATCAAAACTCCATTTATAATATGAATAAACTAAGAGATCAGAGGTTATTGACTGTAAAATTTCTTTCTACTTCCTTTTTCTAGATTCTTCAACCTCAGCTTAAACATTTCCAAATGTCTCAGTCCCTCTACACATTTATATAAACTCTTCTGCACACAGATCTTAAGTTTATTAAGAAATGAGACTGTGGCTTGGAACTTTCAGACTACCTGTGGCATCTGCCATATGGGGATCTCTAAAAATAATGTTTTTGGAATAAATAAATGTATATGTCAGATGCTTATTTACTCCATTTATTTATTCCACAAACATAACGTTTCAATAATGGTCTGATGGCCTACTTTGAGTTAGATAGTGCTATGAACATTTTCATAGATATTTATTGTAGTTTAAAATAAATGTGACTTTTAAAACATCTGCTTTCATTTGTCTATGACTATAATGATACAAAAAGTGAAAGAAGTACTAAAATAAAGATAACTAGAGAAAAGCGCAAAAGAATTCCTCTAAAGTATCTTTTTATTACAGTTCTCTTTGATTTCATTTAACAATAAAGTTATTTGTAAAAATATGATAATTACCCTGCTACTGAGGAAGCACAGACACATTATTCATGGATTGCCATAGTAACTCTCTTCAATATTAATTGGATATGTGTATTTTGTTCAACACCTTACAGTACCACAAAATAGAAAACGTTTAAGTTTGTGTATATCCAGAAAAGAAGTAATTTAGTTTGGTTTATCTTCAGTTTTCATTGACTAATAGAATTTGAAAATTAATTTGTCAAGAGTTTTAAGGAAAATAAATGTCTTCAGAGCTAATCTTCTACTCAGCGGAGGCACCAGAGTATAGTTTAAAGGAAATTTTCATCCCATACTCTTCAGCAGGCATCATGAAACATTTTTTTAAAAAGTGTGTCTGCCACATTATGATGTCTACATGGTAAATCATTAGACTTTATAATTCTGGCTTAGCAACAAACAGATATCATTAGCTTAAGTAGCATATTACCTTCACTGGAGCATCACTTTATAAACTGTCTCTTTGATCACAATATTGCCAAGTTTCCCCCCACCCCCGTTTTGGATATTCCCATCAATAAGAAAGTGTGACATTATTGCTGAGTTTTTAAAAACACATAACAAATTTACCAGTGCCATTTGTCTCTTTTCCCTGTCCTTGCATTTCCTACTTAAACCACTCCAATCATACCACTCCTAGCTTTCTGCCTGCTCTTATCAGGTTAGTAATGGCCGCAATGGGATAAATAACGGAGTCACCTTCAGTCCTGTTCTTCACTGAGCAATCCTAGGCTGCAGCAGCTATCTACTAAGCTCTGGCTCTCTGCTAAGCTGGGGAAGAAAATGAACCTCAGACACAGTGGCTAATGCCTTCACGCTCTGCTAGTACTTTCACTTAATCCCTTTATTACAACGCTTTTGTCTTAAGCCTGTCCCATATGCCCCGTGGATGCTTCCCAAACAACGGGGAATGGAGACAGTGGTTATATGGCCCAGCTTCTATTCTTTGTATGATGTTTTGGAATTATCTGTATAGCCAAGCTTCTTTTGCCTATATGAATACCCTCAATAACCGATGCTTTATTGGCTTTTTCTCCTATTTCAGACTTTCTTTACTTTTATTACTCCTCATTACTAACATCACCTTCCCCCAATTCTACTTTACCAAATTCTTGTGTCAGGTTGTGTTTTCAAGGGAACTGCAAAGTGTCACGTATACCCATCTCTCTTCCTTTACTAAATATTTAATTAATGTGTTTTGTCTAATTTCATCTCCTTTCCTCCTGCAAGAAGGCAAGCTCCATAAGGAAAGGTTTAACTGTATTGCTTTGTGTAATAATAGAACCTGGTATATAGTAGTTCCTAATATAGCATTCCTAAGTGAATGAATAAATTTAAGTTACATATTTTTTTAAAAGTATTGTTACTGGGGTAAAATAATTTAAATTTAAATTTTAACAATCACTATAAAATTGTCCTTTGAAAATATCATACCCCTTTAAAATACTACAAACCTTGGTATCAACAGCACTGGCTAAAACAATTTTATTATTTATTTGTCAATGTCATGGAAAAAAAACATTTTCCAGTATTTTAACTTAAATTTCCTCAATCACTAATAATTAAGCTATGGTTTTAAATATTTAGCTTTAATTTATTTTCATGGGGTAAATGCTACTTGCTAAGAGCTATAAAAGTTATAAAAATCATTTCAATTCTCTCACAACTCTATAAGATAGATGCTATTATAATCTCAATTTTAGTTACTGGGAAACTGGGGTAAGTAAATTGTTTAAGGTTATACAGTTGAATTATGCAGTTGAACCCACCACCCTAGCTCTGGCATCTAAGCTCTCAGCCACTACATTGCATTTCTATTTTTCTACTTGATTCTTATTTTTCTTAGTGATAGATTTAATTTTCAAAACCACACAAAGTAGACAAAAAAAAAACCATTTAGGAGTTTTTGAGGGATAAAATAATACTCGATGCTTTGCTTGCATCAGTAACTATTACGTTTGGTCTTTTTTGTTTTGTTTTCCAAAGAGAAACCAAACAAGATCTTAGATTAGATAGAATCAAGTTTCCTGTTTCTCTTATATAATTTTTTAAGATATATATTATTATTGCCACTGTTTACAGCACAGTGATCGTTTCTAAATAATCTCTCTGTACTCTTCAATTCCCAGAATTCTGGAGACTATTCAGAACTTTGCATAATACATTACATCTCTCCAAAGAGAATAACCCATTTTAAAATCCTGATGGTCTAAGTAAATGAAGCCATATTTGTTCTCTTTAAAATTGTGATTATTGTTGGCACCATCTATTCATCCTAAAGGTGTAAATAAGGACTACAACAATTCACACTCCAGAGAAAAGTTGAATGTGATGGTCTTTAGCTGTCTCAAAAATTGGAAAGACCAAAACAAGATTCATTGAAACAGCCACACTGATTCTTCATTTCTGTATTACTTTTGTTCAACTTATTAACTGCTTACTTTAAGCAAGCACAGATATATATAGCCTGTGGAACCTGAAGCTTATATAATTTCAGAAGTCCTCTTTAGTTAAAAAAAGACATAAATAAATACAAAGTTAAGTGATAAAATGAATATATATTAGTAGGGAAAAAGAAATAACATCAAATTACAAGAGCTGTGAAATTACAGCCTTTTTCCCTTTCGTGTCACCTAAGGACATTTTTGACAAACACAAGAAAGGCTGTCTTTGAAATGCCTCTGGACTGCAACCTGGCTTTCCCTCCTAGCTTCAAATGCCATTCCATCAACAGAGTGCTCTCAAGGTGTCCCTGGAAGTGAAAAGCCCTGAGCCAGAACTTTTATCAGCTTTTCAGTAAAATTATCTCTGCTTAAAATTAATTAATTAATTAAAATAATTCTTTGAGTTACTCAAAAATGTCCTAAAATCTTGACTGTCAGTTGTCACACATATTGCTCTTCTACGTCACCTCCCACATCATCCTACAATTTTATTTTTTGTCTTTTCAGATAATTCCAGTCGCAAATGAAATATTTAATCAAAGGTCTTCTCTGATCTTTCCTATTGGTACTAGGAAAGTGCTCTTTCCATATGTTTCCGTAACTCTCAGCCCTCGCCTTTTTAACACACCCATATTTACTATTTTGATATTGATATTTCCCACCACACAAAAATTCATCATAGAACCTCTCCATCTCCTGCACATTATCTTATATATAGTGGGAGTCTGAATCAATGGTTTGAAATTAATTAGTTGCTAGTACTAATTAGGCTAAAGAATTGACCTTTAGTAGGTCCTCAATATAATATTTAATTTGTATGCCTTTATCCTGATTTTCTGAGGGTCTTTATCATAATCTGCACAGCAAATGTAATGAAAAGCCTTTACAGCAAAATATTACTCTCTCCTACTCAAGGAGAAAGCATAAGCCATTTAGATAGGAAACTCGAAGGCGGCTATGTGCTTCTTTACCTTCATTAGCATCTTTATCTCAATCTGTAAGATGATAATATTCAGCATTAGGATACAATAGAGAATATGGGGAGAAGTTTAGCAGAATCATGGATTATGCAGTAGCAAACAGTCGCTTACTGATGAGGATCTAACTTGACTTCAGTGTTTGACTTGAATTTTACTTATTCTTGGAGCATATGACATCAGTGTCCTCTAAGTCAAATATGTGTATATTTTTACCCATTTTGCATTATACACACTGCTGCTCCTCTTCATTAACATAGATAATTGAGAAGTGACATACATATTTAAAGACTTTTCTTAGGGCATTTTGAAGTCTAATGATGAGATTAAACTATCTAGAACATGTATTTGTCTAATAACTCATTAAAAGTCGTACTGCTATGACCTTTCCTTTCGGCCTTTGTGTCATCAAACAAAACTAGTGAATTTCTAAGTTGTCTAGTTACCAAAGGAGTGCTAATTCAAAAGAGAACAAACTCTAGATTTACAGAGAATTAGAATTCTTTTGTTGTGCTAAATGGAGTGCATCATTAATCGCAATGAACCTTAAAAGGAAATAAAGCTGAATCAAGATTGAGTAATGAAAAAACCGGGAGAGTATGGCTTCCATCCTGAATAATTAGTCAGCAAAGAACTGTGCCAGATTTGAAAAGTACATGGGATGAAATTAATGTTTTGGATTGATTTTTGTTTAGTTATACACACAGGGGTATGTGCACACACATGTATGTACATATATATTAACTTTACTCATTTACAGTTACGACCTTTTCAAAAATTAATGATGAAATCTCTCTTTTGTGCTTCTTTTTTTTTTGCAGTATTATTCTATAGTGTGTTCATGGATAAATGAAACACTGAGAATGTGTAAATATTTCTACCAATAGAAAGAAAACTCTACTGCCATCAATTACCAGAAAATCTTACAGGGGTCTAAGTAATATCTCACTTCCATAAATATTTTTAAAAAAGGAAATAAAGGTAAAATATTTCTTCCCAGAGCCAAGAATAATTCCTGACATATAGTAAGTGCTCTATATGTAAATGTTAAGTGGATAAATTCAGAAACTGAGAATTCTGTATGTAAAATATTACCCAATATAAATTCAGATTCTGGTTTCTTAACTAGTTTATTCTGCATAGACACTTAGGTAAATAACTTTTTTAAGGGCAAGCAGATCTCCTTTTAGCCTCACTTCCAGCTCTTCTGTTTATGAACAATTCTGAATCACAAGCTCAATGTCTCTCATTAATAAGTATAATACCTTCCTCATAACCAATTTTCTCTCATAAAAAAGATCATAGTTTTAGCTCCAAGCAGATGTAGGTCTAAATTGTAGCTATTTTTCTTACTAATGTATTTTTAATAGCAGCTTTATTGAGATATAATTAATGTATTATAAAATTCACCCTTTCACAGTGTACAATTCAGTGAGTTTTAATATATTTGTAGAGCTGTGCAATGGTCAACAATATCTAATTTCAGAATATTTCCATCACTCTCAAAAGAAACTCTGTAGCCATTAGCAGATATTCCCCATTCCATCCTCCTCTGGGCCCCTGGAAAATACTAATCTACTTTCTGTCTCCAGAAATTTGTCTGTTTTATACATTTTTGTGAATTTCTTAGGACTTTCTAAATACAAGTTTATGTTATCTGCAAATTGAAATGGTTTTCATTTCTTCCTTTTCAGTCTAGATGCCTTTTATTTCTTTATCTTGGGTAATATTCCAGGATAGAATTTACAGCAAAATGTACAAGAGAAGTGGTGAGAACCTACATCTTTGTCTTGTTCCTTACCTTAGGGAAAAAGCATTTGGTCTTTCACCATTAAGCATGATGTTAATTGTGGGTTTGTCATAGATATCATTTACCATGTTAAGGAAGTTCTCCATCGCTACGGGTTGAGTGTTAGTATCATGAAATGTTTTTTTTTAATTTTGTTAGGTGCTTTTTCTGCACTTAAGCTAATCTTTTCAAGGTATCAACATTTGATTTAGTAGATTTCTCTTGTTTTGCCATTTTTATTTCATGTATTTTCACTCTGTATAATTTATTTCCTTTTGCTGCCTTGGCTTTAGTTTGATCTTTTTCTTTTCTTTTTTCTTTTTTTCTTTTTATTTATTTATTTATTTTTTGTGAGAGGGAGTCTCGCTCTGTCACCAGGCTGGAGTTTCAAGCTATTCTCCTGCCTCAACCTCCTGAGTAGCTGGGATTACAGGCACGCGCCATAACGGCCAGCTAATTTTTGTATTTTTAGTAGAGACAGGGTTTCACCATGTTGGCCAGAATGGTCTTGATCTCCTGACCTTGTGATCTGCCCTCCTTGGCCTCCCAAAGTGCTGGGATTACAGGTGTGAGTCACCGTGCTCAGCCAGTTTGATCTTTTTCTAATCGTGAGGTAGAAAATACGTTTTTAGACTTTAGATCTTTTGTTTTATTAGTAGTTGTCAGCAGTATGCTTCCCCCTATGTACTGCTTTGATTACATTCTCTAAGTTTTGATTTACTGTGTTTCATTTTCATTAATCTCAAGGTGTGTTTTAATTTTCCTTGTAATTCTTTCTTCACAAGAAGAAGTTTGGTTACTTGGGCATGTGCTATTTAATTTCCATATATTTCAAATTTCTCAAATTTCTGTTATTGATTTCTAATTTATATTTGTTGTGGTGGGGAAAATGTATCTTTTATAATATCAATCCTTTTAAACTTTTCAAGATCTTCTTTCTATGGCCTAACATATAATGTATCTTGGCAAATGTTCTAGGGGTATTTGAGAATAATGTATATTCTGCTGTTGTTGGGTGTTCAACAGGTAATTCTTAGCTATAGTTTGGTTTATAATGTTGTTAAAAGCTCCTATTTTCTTACTGATATTATATCTTTATGTTATTTTTATCATTGAAAGTTAGGTTTAGAATCTTCAATTATTATTCAATTCTCAATTTCTCTCTTCATTTATATTTGTTTTGGCATCAAATATTTTAGAACTGTCTTATTAGGTGCATATTTGTTTATAATTTTTATATCTTCTAGACAGATTGACATTTTGATCATGAAACCTTCATCTTTGCCTATAGTAACATTTTTCTTAATGTCTATTTTGTCTTCTGCAGTATATTCACTCACTCAAGTGCTCCTTTGTTTCCTATTTGCATTATATATCTTTACCATCCTTCCACTTTCAACCTATTTGCATTAATGAGCCATCATTTTAGAAATTATTACTGGTCAGGTGTGGTGGCTCACACCTGCAATTCCAGCACTTTGGGAGGCCAAAGTGGGAGGCTCACCTGAGGTCAGGAGTTTGAGACCAGCCTAGCCAAAATGGTGACACTCCATCTCTAGTAAAAATACAAACAGTAGCCGAGCATGGTGGTGGCACCTGTAATCCCAGTTGCTCTGGAGGCTCAGGCAGGAGAATCACTTGAACCCATGAGGTGGAGGTTGCAGTGAGCCGAGATCACACCACTGCACTCCAGCCTAGGTGACAGAGTGAGACTCTGTCTCAAAACTAAAAAATAAAAAATAAATAAGTTAATAATAAAAAGATTATTACTGTCATGTTTTACCTTTGATTGGTGTATTTAATCCATTAATATTTCCTATAATTACTGAAAAAATGAGAATTTCATCTGCCATTTTACTACTTGTTTGTGGGTCATATTTTGTTCCCATTTTCCTCCATTACTGCTTTTCTCTCTGAAAATAGGTATTTTTAGTGTATCCTTCAATTCTCCTGTTGTTTTATTTATTTTTGAGTTGTTTTCTTATTAATTGATCTAGGCATTACAATTAACCTTAATTTCAAAAAATCCACTTTGAATTAGTACCAATGTAGTTTAAATACTATAAAGTCTTTGTTTCTATATAGCTTCGTTCCCTCTCACTTTTTCCTTAATGCTTTTATTATTATTCAAATTAAATGCTGATAAATTATAAGGTCATCAACCCCGTTTTATAATCATTGCTTTATGCATTTGTCATTTTAGTCAGATGGGAGAAACAATGATTTGCAAACTAGTAAGCATTTATAAGGGATTTTGTATCCAGTTACGTAATTATCTTTACTAGTGTTACTTTTTTTGTGTGCGGATTCTAATGGATGTCCATTTTTTTTTCATTTCAGTTTAAATTAGTCCCTTTAGTATTTCTTCCCTGGCCAATCCAGAAGCAATTCTCTCAGTTTTTTCTTTCCCTAAAACATCTTAATTCCTTTTTTATTTTGGAGAATAGTTTCACTGGATAAAGAATTTTGATGACAGTTCTTTTTCTTTTAGTATTTAAATATGTGATCCGTCTGCCTTCAGGCTTTTATGGTTTCTGATGAGAAGTCAACGTTAATTTTATCAAGGATTACTTGTATGTGATTATTTTCCTCTTGATAGTTTCAATACTGTCTCTGCCATTAACTTGCAATAGTTTGACTGTGGTATTGTTACCAAAAGGAAGGTCTTGAGTATGAGTTTTACAGGTTCTTGGCATAATGAATAAAGAACTGAACAAAACACACAAACAAAGCAACAAAGTAATGAAACAGCAAAAGCAGTGATTTATTGAAGTGAGATTACACTCCACGGGGTGGGAGAAGGCTGAGCAAGTGGCTCAGAAGCCTTGGTTGCAAAGTTTTCTGGGGTTTAATTACCCTTTAGAGGTTTCCTATTGGTTACCAGCTATGTGAATAAAGGATTTGGCCTGTGGCCAATTAGAGTTCGAAGTAGATTAACCTGTGGTCAACCATAGGCTGAGCTGGCACCCTATACAAATAAAGGAGTGGCCCATGACCAACCAGAGGTGCTTTCCATTGGTAACACAGTGGAGTGGGGGTGGTTTATAGGGGAAGTGTCTTTTGGTCCCTTGTTAGTTGGGCATGGAGAGGCAAGGTTTTCCCTACGGTCAAGGTCCAGGGATTTGGCACAAACTGGCTTTACGTTTCTTGTCTCCAGACCATGTTATCCTGCCTCATTTCCCACTGAGAGACATGATCCCCATAAATATTTATGGGAGGCAGAGGGACCAATGATCTTTCTTCTGCAACTGTTTCATGCTGATTAGGGCACAGTTCTTACCTATTGGGGACCATAGAACTCTTGCCCTGCTCTGTCTAGTGGAGACAGGGTAGCTGCTTGATGGTGGAGGAAGGCATTATCACCCACAACTGGTTGGAAACCCTATGCAAGCATCATACAAACATGGAATTGCTTTAAGGGGGAAAGTAAAAAATTGTTTAATGTTTTAAACAAGATTGGACCAAAAGTTAAGGCTAACAGTATTGGCAATAATTGATCCTACTAAAGGAAATAATGTAGATAGTAACCAGTATTGCCAAAGTCCTGTGAGAGTTCTCAAAGACTCAGATTTATTTGCCTGGGTAGTGATATTCCTAATATATTCTTGTACTAAACCAGACTGACATAAAAGCAACAATCTTCTTTTAAATATAGACAAGTTCCTCCTTGTCTGGCTGCGAGGAGGTCTAAGGCTCTTTGATTTTGTAGGACTGCCATGGTCAGGGAGTCCAGCTGTTGTTGAAGTCTAGTGAGGCCCTCTGCTCCTTTTTGGAGGTGTATCACAGTTTCTTTAGACAGCTTATGCTGGATTCCCAAGGCTCCTCCTCCTGTAGCCGACCCTGCTATGCCCATCATGGCAGATAATATTAAGCCTAGAGGAATAGAGGCCTGCTCAGCGATGGATTTTGTGATGTTGGTACATGGGGAAAGGGAGAGATGTGTTGACCCACGCAAAAGTTAAATGAGGGGAAATGTTGGCGATGGAATATTTTCCCTTCCTTTGTGATGGAAATTGTAAATATACTGAAGAACCACAAATCCAAAAATTTCCTTGTGAAGGTGAAATTTAAGCTGCCAAACTGTTTTGTAGTAAAGTTGTAAAAGTTAGGGGATTTTGTTTCAGGTTATCTTGGCTATAACCGATACATTTTGTGCAGCCAGGTTTGTGCAGTGATTACGGGGTCTAGTAGGGGATGGTAAATTTGGCTGGTATTTTTGAGTTCTTTGAATTGGAGTACTCTTTTAGGATCCCCTTAGAAGGGGACAAGACAAGACATATTGACAATTTCCAAATAATACACTGAGATAGGGTGAATACAGGTAACCTGCATAAGGGCAGCCAGAGTAGAAACTAGAAGTTTTAGTTTTATTGACAGGAAACAGGGGCTGTGTTGGTCCGGGGACCTGATAATGCAGAAAATTGTCTTCCTGTTCAAAATATATTTTTAGTAATTGAATTCTTGCAGAGGTATTAACCAGGAAATGTAACCCACCAACAAAGGTCCAGTTACATTGACTCTCTTAGAGTTCTCCAATGAAAGTAATGGACCTGGCATGGTTATTGCAAAGGGAATTGCTCTGCATACAAGCTGAGGTAGTAGAGCATCTTTCCTTTTGTAGTTTTTGGACTGTGGTTGGTGGTTAAAATAAACAACCTAAAGAACTTGGGACTTGGTCCAACAAAATTATTTTTTACTGACTGTTGGGCTACATATCTCCAACCCATGGGCCAATGAGTTTGTCCCTGGAAGTAGGCTGGGACACTAGGCCAGTCCCCTAACATTACAGGCCTGGTATATTCCCAGCTTTCGGTAGTCGTGCAAAGCCAACAGGTTAAGTTTAACACACTAAATATATGGTTAATTATTTCCCTTTCTGAAAGGCCAATGTCCTTGACAGCCATTAAGGTAGGGCAGTACCAAATGCCAAGAAAATGAAGCTATTACCTATTTTCCAGATTGGCTTCATATGGAGTCTTCTGTGGCTATTTTTAAACAGAGGAAAACAATTTGCTTAATTATTACAAAGGAAGTGATTCCATCCATTTGAAAGAAAGCAACTAAACTGCATAAATGTACAAATGACGACTATTATCCAGCTTACAATAACTATGAAACAAAAACACCAAGGAAATTTGGTAGGCATTTACTTATCTTTTAGCTGTCTTTCAAACAGGTACTTCAGGTTTTCCACAGCTTCTCAGGTATAGTGGCGGTGGGAGTTTCAGGTTCCAGGTCCGGGGCTTCAGATATTGCAGGCTTGACCCTGAAAAGATATATCCAACTATCTAATCCTAGTACTTTGACTGTGGAAGTCATGGCCAGCACCACTGAAAATGGTCCCTTCCATTTGGGTTACAATTGTTGAGCAGGTGATCCCTCCTTTCATGTTTTAACAAGTACCTTATCTCCTGGCCTGATTTGGGGTTGCTGGTTAGTTTCTGATGCAGGGAGCCTTTGAATTCCAAACTTTTGTAAAGCCTGCTGAAATTGTCCAAGGTTAACTAGGTATTTTACTAAGCTTGCTCTTTCGGGATCAGTATTAGATCATTATTTAAAAATGCCCACTCATATAACATTTAATATGGGTCTGAATTAAATTTTGCTTTTGGGGGATTATGGATTCTCAAGAGGGCTACAGGCAGTAAGCTGCCCCAAGTTTCTGACGTTTTCTGAACAGCTTAGCTACTGCTCATTCTGGAGTTTGATTAGCCTTTCTGCTTTCTTGGAGGATTGACACCTCCATACTGAATGTAAATAATATTTGATTCTGAGTGTCTTAGCAAACCCTTGAGTAATTTGGGAGATAAAGGATGGGCCGTTGCTTTGGAGGCTCTGGAGCAATTGAAACCGGGGGTATTATTTCTTTTAAGAGAAGCTTCACAACTTCGTTGGCCTTCTCTGTTCTGGTAGGGTACGCTTCAACCCAGCCGATAGAAGTGCATATTAGTACTAACAAAAACTTGTATCCTCTACAAGCTGGCATATGGGCCAAGTCCAATTGCCAGTCTTCCCCTGAGTAAGTTCCCCTTCTCTGGACTTTTCTATAGAGGTGGTGTTTTGTTCCCTGGGTTGTTAAATGCCCCAGTGAGCAGGTTTGACAGACCTGCTTAATCACCGAAGCTAAGTTGGGCCCCAGTGAAGAGCCTGTTTATCATGGCCAGGGTGTCATCTTTCCCCATATGGAAAGAGTCATGAAGGGTTTTTATAATTCTCCACTGTGTTGTTTGTTTGAGGAAGATATACTTTTGATCCCATGTACTACCAGGATCTTTGTTGTTGTTGTTGTTGTTGTTGTTGTTGTTGTTTTTCCTTCTTGCTCATTTATTAACTGTTCTTCCTAGATTGTGTTTTCAGGTTCCACTGTGATTTCTGTGATTCAGGGAATCACAGAAAGCATTGCTAGGATCTGTTGGGATTGCACCCTGAGGGCTGTAGCTTTGGTTTCTTTATCAGCTTTTCTGTTCCCTTGTGCTAAAGGGGTTAAATCCCTTTGGTGACTCCTACAATGAATTACCACTGCCACCTTTGGCAAGTGTATTGCTTCCAATAGTTGAAGAATTTCAGACAATGCTTTCTGGGGAAATGTTTACTAGTTAGTCGTCCTCTTTCTTTCCAAATTGTAGCATGAGCATAAATGCATATTTGGAATCTGTATAGATGTTAAGCTTTTTCCTTTGTCCCAACGTTAATGGTCAGGCAAGAGCAATGATTTCATCCTTTTGTGCTGATGTGCCTGGGGCCAGTGCCTGGGCTTTAATAATGGTATTGTGATTTACTGTTACATATACAGCTCCGCACACCCTATCTGACACAAAACTGCTGCCGTCTGTGAATCTATCATCTCCAGAATATGGGAGAGGCTGATCTTTTAAAATTCAGGCTCCCTAACAGATGTGTGTGCAATGACCTGGTCATGGGAATGATCAGTTATTGGGCCTGTAGGAAGCAATAGACCTGCATTCACATTGTCACAGGTTTTAAGGGTGACACCTGGATTGTCTGTGAGCATGGCCAGGTATTTGGTTAAACTTTTTCTCATCATCTAGATGTGTCCTTTTACTTCTAGGATTGACTGCCTGATACAGGGTTAGCCCATCCAGTGGTTGACTCAGGGTGGCTTCTTCTACTAAAATAGCAGTGGCTGCTATTGCCCACAAGCAGTTTGGCCACTCTGAGGCCACACCTTGTAATGGCCACTCTGAGGCTACTCCTTGTAATTTCTTTGAAAAGTAGGCAGTTGTTCTGTGTTCTGATCCCAGTCTCCAGGTTGGCACTCCCACAGCTATGCCCTTTTTTCTGCTACAGAGAAGGAGTAGGGCTTAGTGAGGTCTGGGATGCCAAGAGCAGGAGTCTGGCTGAGAGCCTGTTTTAACTTAAGGAAGGTTTTTCTCATGTCCAGGGTCCATTCCTTTGGCTCATTTTCTGACCCCCTTGTTGCTTCATAAAGGAGCTTTTCTATATGCCCAAAATGTGATACCTATATTCTGCAAAACTTGGCCATTCCCAGAAATGAATGAAATTGTTGGTTGGTTGTGAGGGGGAGCCCAAACTTCATTCTGGGGATATTTGCTGGACTCTGGCTGCTAAGACATACCATAAATATTGGACCATTTGGAGGGTTACCTGAGCCTATTTTGGACACTTTGTGTCTCCCATCTGTCAGGAAACTCAAGGTTTTTATAATATTATATTTGGATACCTCCTGGGTTGGCTACACAGGAGAAGGTCATCCACGTACTGGAGTATACTCTTGTTTTCCAACTGTAGATTCCTTTAGATCCCTCTCTAAGGCTTGTGCAAAATAAAAATACAAAGGGGAAAAAAAAAAAGGCTATCCTGAAACCCCTGAAGGAGCACTTCCCAAGTGTACTATTGTTGCTTTCTGGTATTAGGATTTCCCCATTCAAAGGGAAAAAAATATTTTGAGACTCTGGGGCCAGAGTAATGGAGAAGAAAGCATCTTTTAGGTCTAGGACTGAGAACCATTCTGCAACCCCTGGCACCTGAGTCAGGAGAGTATATGGATCCACCACCAATTGGTGGACAGAGATAATAGCCTCATTAATCATTCTGAGATCCTGTACTTTCTGGTATCCTCCTGAAGCCTTTAAAATGGGTAAAATTCGGGTACTACAGGGAGAAATGCAGGGTTTCAGAAGTCCACGGACAAGTTATTTCTTAACTATGGGGGCTAAACCCTTTCTTGCTTCCAGCTTAATTGGGTATTGTTTTCAGTTGGGAAAATAACTAGAGTCTTAAACTATATATTTTAAATGGGATTACCATTTTAGCCCTTCTAGACCTCCCAGTATAGCATGTTAGTGGGTTGGCCTTCTTGTTGACATGGTCTGGAACATTGTCTGCATTATTGACCATTAGCAATTTTGCTGGGTGGTGCTTGAATTGCCCATATGTTATCTCTTACCAGTAAGGCGACTGGACAACTTGGTATTATTAGAAATTCCTGATGGCAAATTCGTTTTATGAATTGGCAGGTTAGAGGATGAACAAGAATCTTGTTTCCTTTTATTCCCATAACATTTTTGTACTAGGAGGAGATCTTTCCTGCATAAGCAGTAAGGACAGAGTAATTTACCCCTATATCAAAAAGGAATTGGATTTGCGTGCTCATGATATCCACAGCTACCTGGGACTCATTAGTAGTAATGATGAGGTTCCTGGGGGTGGTAAGGAAGGCCCCAGGCACCTTCAGTCTCCTAATTCCTCCTTTTGCACTGCTAGAGTTTTGACTAACTGAACGCCTCAGTGGAAGTGGGGGCAGTCAATTCTCCAGTACCAGGGATTGTAATGGGTGCCTTTGCACTGAGAGCAGGGGCCTGGCAGGGGCTTAGTGCAGTCCTTTGCCCAGTGTCTATTTTTCTTGTGCTTGAAGCAACTACTTTGCTGGCATCATCCTTATGGCCTTTCACATTTCCCTTGGATACTCATTGAACATTAAGGGCATTGTCGTGACAGCTGCCATAATTTTGGCTTGCCATTTTTCCTTGCTCTGTTCCCTTTCTCCTTTCTCTGGGTCACATTTATTATACAGCATAAAAGCTGTATCAAGAAACTGATTTTGATTAGTTTGTGGCCCCATCTGTACCTTCTGCAGCTTATGCCTAATTTCTGGGATGGGTTGGCTAATGAAATGCTGTGCCATTCACACTTTGCCTTTGGGAGAGGAAGGGTCCAGATTGGTGTATTTTTTAAAGGCTTCCCCTAATTTATCCCCTAACCTCCCTTAATTTATCATAATTTACTACCTTAGTTATTTGTTTTCATTCCTCCAAAGAGAACCTCAAAGAATTTGGCCTGGTTGTTCATCCCTGTAGGAGTGTTACAGTTCCAATTAGGGTCAGTAGTGGGGACTGTGTCTGGTGCTGGATGATTGCCCTGAGAGTTTCAGGCAAATAAATTGTTTGCTTCCCGGGGTGCAGCCTTAAAGATTTGTTCTTTTTCCAAGGAAATGCAACAGGTTGCTAGAATGAATTGAACTTCTCTCCATGAGAGATAAAGGGTAAGGTCAAAGTTTGGAACCAGTCTGCACGTGGGATTTCCGGAATAGCTTCCTGGCTTTTCTTTACATTATTGTATGTTGGTTATGGAAAAGGGGACTTCTGCACAGATGGGGCCCTTGGCTCCTGCTACTTCCCTAAGGGGAAGCAGGGCCGGAGGGGAAGTCAAATAGGGTGTTCGCCTCTGAGTGTGAGGGGACTTTGCTCACATTCAGACTGGTTTTTGATCTTGGGCTGTAGCCTCAGGAGCACTTTGCAGGGGGTTACATGGGAGTGGTTGCAGTTTCCCCTGAAAGACAGATGGCCTTTGTAAAAGGGGGCCATCAACAATATCTGGTTATGCCTCAGGACTTTCTTTCTGAGGCAGCTTCTTGGAGTTTTGCAGATTTTTGAGTTTTGATATAGGGCCATGAAGGCTAGTGTGTATGAGATTTCTGACCATTTACCCAGACTTTTGCAAAATAGGTCTAGTTGCAATATAGTTTGTAATGAAGACTACCATTGATGGTCCATTGTTTCTGGCTGTCCAGATGATATTGGGGCCATAGAGTATTACAGTAAAAAATTCAGATGTGGCCGGGTGAGGTGGCTCACGCCTGTGATCCCAATACACAAGAACAAGAAATTGAGACCAGCCTGGCCAACATGGTGAAACCCCATCTCTACTAAAAACACAAAAATTAACTGGACACGGTGGTGCATGCCTGTAGTCCCAGCTACTCAGGAGGCTAAGGCAGGAGAATTGCTTGAACCTGGGAGGCGGAGGTTGCAGTGAGAGGAGATAGTGCCACTGCACTTCAGCATGGTGACAGAGCGAGACTCCATTTGAAAAAAAAAATTAAAAAATTGAGATGTTTTCTCCTTAGATTGACAGGGTCAAATTGATTCCAATGGTTGAGGATACAGCAAAGTGGGGAATCAGGTGGAATGAATGGAGAGTTGCTTATAGTGATCTGGAAAAGGGAAGAGGACTTTGAAAAGTCGAGGACTTATTTGGTGACCCAGATTTTACCTGGGGCATCCCACTGGAAAAACTGGGTCGTGTCTGGAGTCCCCAGGGGTGTCCTCCTTTAGGGCCCTTTTTTAGTTTGTCAGGCATCTCTTACCTTAGATGGTGGCCAGCACCATTTTGGAATGGTTCCTTCCACAATTGATGGCCCAGTATGAGTTTCCCTCTTGTCCCTGGATGAAGGCCCCAGCTCTTGGCATCCTTGAAATGTGATAAGGCTATGTTTTCCCATGATTCCCAGTGTATTAGGGTGATAGTCATAAATTTTAATGACAGAAACTGAACACTGGGCAGGCTTCTTTTGTAATGGGGATCAAGTTTAATTGCTCAAGAGAGGTAGGATGGATTTGGGGCATGAAAAATGAAATAATAGGGTTGGCTATTCTGCTCAAGCTCCAGGCAAGAGAGGGAATGATTAAAAATCCACCACTATGACAGTGGGTCCTGTGTATAGGCAGGCCATTCTATAGAAATAATATGGTTACTACAAATGAAACAGGCCTCTTTCAGTGGAGTTCCAAGAGGTAGGATGTATTCTAAAGCTTGTGGGCCCCAGAGGTCCTCAGCCAGTCAGATAGATTGAGTAGGAAAAGGGAGGTCAAAACACCTAAGAGACATTATCTTCTGGCTTTGTGGGCAGACTTGGACTCCACAGGAGAATTTAAGCATAAGAAAGAGAGGGCTGAAATCACCTGAAACGTGTATGAAATTACCTTGGATGAGCTGCTCCTCCCAATTATGTCACACACAGTGATAAGGGACTATAACCCTTATAGGTTATATATAAAGGATAGAAAAGAGTCCTTCTCTTTTTTGGGCAGGGCAACTATCCTTGTTCATTCCTTGGCCTTCAGGCAAAATCAGAGAGTGCTCAATCACCAAGGAGTTACTAGGAAATGGCCACTGAAGGACAAAACAAACAAACAAACAAACAAAAACGGAAAGGAGACTGAAACAACAACAAAAAAAGAAAAGGCTCAGGTTCCTTGGTGGAAATGAGCAGAGCAGTGGTGGTCAGGTGCTTCCACATGAATGCCTTTCAGTCCCACCAGACCACCAGACACTGACCCCAGCCAGAGACCTGCAGTTGCCTCCATGCTTAGATGCTGTCCACCAAGGGTCCCACATTAGGAAAGGAAAAGGGAGAGAGAAAGGAAGAGAGAAAGGGGTTCCCTTTTATTGAGTGGAGGGAGCCTGCATAGGGATGAGTCCATCCCATACCCAGAAATGAAGGCTTGATTAACAGGAAAAGAAAAAGAAAGAAACAAAAAGGGAAAATAAATCCCCAGATTTAGGCTTACCTCCTGACTGGCATTCCAAAATATGTTACCAGAAGGAAGGTCTTGAGTGAGAGTTGTACAGGTTCTTGGCATGTTGTACAAAAAATTGAACAAAATGCATGAACAAAGCAACAAGAGAATGAAGCAGCAAAAGCAGAGATTTATTGAAGTGAGAGTACATTTTTCAGAGTGGGAGCAGGCCTGAGCAAGTCATTCAAGAGCCCCAGTTGTGAAGTTTTCTGGGGTTTAAATACCCTTTAGAGGTTTCCCATTGGTTACCCACTATGTTGATGAAGGATTTGGGCCCACAGCCAATTAGAGGCTGAAGTGAATTGGCCCAACTAGAGGTAGTTGTGAGTTGGTGCCCTATGCTTCCAGAGTTTCTATGGTTTCTAGACAGCTGGTTTTCTTTTCTTTTCTTTTCTTTTCTTTTTTTTTTTTTTGAAACGGAGTCTTGCTCTGTCGCCCAGCCTGGAGTGCAGTGGCCGGATCTCAGCTCACTGCAAGCTCCGCCTCCTGGGTTCACGCCATTCTCCTGCCTCACCCTCCCAAGTAGCTGGGACTGCAGGCGCCCACCACCTCGCCCGGCTAGTTTTTTTTTTTTTGTATTTTTTAGTAGAGACGCGGTTTCACTGTGTTAGCTAGGATGGTCTCGATCTCCTGACCTCGTCTCGGCCTCCCAAAGTGCTGGGATTACAGGCTTGAGCCACCGCGCCCGGCCTAGACAGCTGATTTTCAAGGATTCTGGAGAGCAAAGGTGAAAGAGGTGAAAACAGGACAAATTAAAGCACCATAAGCCTTGCTGTTCTTACTAGGAGTCTCAGCCATTTTAAAGGAAAATTTCTTCATATGTTTATGGTCTTGGGTTATTTTCAGATATCTAAAACAACTGATTTGTTGATAATTATTTTATCAGTAATCTTTTTGTTCTTAAAAAGGATAGATTGTGGAGGTCCTCATTTTGCTGTTCTGGAAATGCCTCCCTCTTGTGTACATTTTTACATTTTTCTGAGAAAGCATATAATTATCTATCTAAAAAACTGGAATAAAAATATTGTAGAAATTAAATTGGCTTATATACAACTTTACATTTACATGTAAGGTGTGTGTGCACATCTATATTTTGCTGAAATAATGGTAACAGTCACTGAATATTTTACATATAATGATTACTCTTTTAGGTCTTTTTATAGCTAAACTTTGCCTAATGACTCAGATTTTATTTTGGGAATTTATAGCTATTGGTCCTAAAGAGGAAAATGTATCCTAGTTTGTTTCTTCTTAATCTGTGGGTTACTTATGTAAAAGAAAACAAAACTTGAAGACCCTCTAAAGTATGTTATGCCAACAGGGACAAGGCGGCTGCAATTGTGCTTCTTAGATTATAGATTAACTCTCTTCCTCATTGTTCTTGTTCTGTATATGATTAGGAGTGACCTGAGAGCAGATCTCCCCTTCAAATCAGATTTTTGTTATAGATTAATTTCCTCCTTCGTTGTTCTGTACCTAACTCAAACTAGATGGTACAAAAGATCCCATGGGTCCTCAGTGGAAGATTAAATATATTTTGTGGAATGTTAAATATACCTTTCCCCAAAGAAAAGGGCCACCTTGACTAATTAGATTGTTGGGACTGTGCATTAAGTCTTATATATAAAGCTGTTGAAATTCTGTTAAGCCTCTCTAACTTTGCCTATACAAATGATCCCAAACTTTAATGCTTTGGAACACTGACCTCCATTCTTTTGAATCTATGCTTCCAGGGCTGTTGTTCTCAAACTTGGGCCTTGAATAAACTCTCTTTAAACAGATTCCAACCCTTTTAATTGTTTGCAGCTGATGCTTGCCTACTACTAAATGAAAATGATACATGTGAATCCAAAACCTCCAACCTCTACCCGATCTCTACTAGATGTGGATGTATGTGTAAGGGTGAGTAAAAAAGGAAAGTGTCATCCTTGAAAGTGAAGTGCTTTATTCCCTATTATACTTCATGAATTGGGGACAATTTTTATATTGCATTGTTTCCATAGGGACTTCCCCATTGAACGCCCCCTCTCAGTAAAGTCGTGGTGATGATAGAAGGTTTATTTTCAGGTTAATGTTTATGGATATGTCACTTAATTGATTCACTTTAAAACTCTATTGCATGGAGCATGTCAACAATGAACACCCTTGAGCATGAAATAAGAGACTATTTATCCCCTTTATGAAGTGCCTCAATCAAAGGAAATGAGAAAGTAATAAGTAAAGTGAATTAAATGTGAGAAGTGAAAGCATACAGTAACTTCACAATCTCACTCTACTACCTTTGCCCTAGATGCTGCAGCTACCTTTTCTGTAACTTACACTGAGTTTAATCAGGTCAAGTTTTAATTCTCTCACTTTAGCAGAATCAGTTTGTATTTTCAGTTAACAAGAGTAGACTCAGAGTAAAAAGCCAACACATGAAACGGAAGAACATATTTGTAAATTACACATCTGGTCAGAAGTTAACATCGAGGATATATAAAGACTTACAACTCAATAACAAAAAGCAAACAATCCTATTGAAAGTACAAAAATTAGCTGGGATTGGTGGTGTGTGCCTGTAGTCCCAACTCCTCAGGAGGCTGAGGTGGGAGAATTGCTTAAGCCCGGGAGGTGAAAGTTGCAGTGAGCTCAGATCACATTACTGTACTCCAGCCTGGGTGACATAGTGAGAGTGAGACCCTGTCTTAAAAACAAAACAAAACAAAACAAAACAAAACAAAACAAAAAAAAGAAAGAAGAGAAAAAGGAAAAAAAATGGAAAAAGGACAAGAATAGGCATTTCTCTAAGGTAGATACACACATGGCTAAGAAGCACGTGAAAAGATGGTAAATATTGCAGTTATTAGGAAAATGCAAATCAAAACCACATTGAGATACCAACTCATACCTATTAGGATAGCTACTATGAAAATCAAATAACAAGTGTTGGCAAAGATGCAGAGAAATTGGAACCCTTGTGTACCATCGGTGGTAATGTACAAACATACCACCAATATGAGAAACAGCATGGCAGTTGGTTAAAAATTCAAGATAGAATTGTCATATGATCTAGCAATTCCATCTCTAGGTAGACACCTAAAAGAATAAAAAGTAATGTCTTAAAGAAGTATTTGTACACCCAGGTTCATAGCAGCATTATTCACACTAGTTAAAATGTGGAAATAACCCAGGTGTTTATGAATGGATGAATGGATAAACAAAATGTAGTATATACACACAATGCAATAAGATTCAGTCTTAAAAAGAAAGACATTCTGACATAAACAAAGTGAACAAACCTTGAGGACATTATGCTAAAGTGAAATAAACCAGTGACCAAAAGACAAATACTATATGATTTCACTTTTATGAGCTACCTAGAGTAGTCAGTACCTAGAGATTAAAGTCGAATGGTGGTTGATTAAGGCTGGGAGGAGCCAGGAATGAAGTGTTATTATTTAATGTGTATAGAATTTCAGTTCTGTAAGATGAAAAGGATTATGGAGATTGATTGCATATTAAAGCAGTTGTATTTAACATGAATGGACTATAGACTTAAAATGGTCAAGATGGTAAACTATATGTTATGTATATTTTACCAATTTATTAAAATATAGATAACCCTCAAGCCTCTAATTTGATATTAGTAAGCTCGATGGGCCCAGGAATCTGCATTTTAAACAAACAACACTCCTCTGTGCCCTGGCAACAATGTGATGTGGCCAGTGGAGGAGTTCTATTTCAGAAACTGAATGGAGATGATGCATTGAGAATGACAACAATCTTCCAAATGAGGTGCTCTATAAATCACAGTGTGATCTGCAAACAGAAAAGAAAAAAAAGGAGACTCAGGGGCATAGTAGATTTGCTGGGAAAGACTGTAGACAGGGTGTAAATCTCAGATTGATAAAGATCCACGTATTTTCTCATGGCACTGAGCAGGCTGAAGGGAGAATTTTACGGACCTTAATCTCATTCACTTCCTTCACTCCAATTTGGGCAGAATTGGAGACTCTAGCCAGTCTCAGTGTTCCAGTCTATTGAATGAAATAATGGTGGTTGGGCCCTGTCTTCTTGTTCAAACAAAACAAATCTGTGAAATGATGGGCCCCCACCGAGGACTGGATGGGCAGTAACATTTCCCGGAAAGCATCTTCCTCTGCCTCACTCAAATGATTCAGAAAGCAGCCAAGATGGAATAACGAAGAACAGATACTCCCTCTTGCCTGAAACAAACAAAATGGAAGAAAATATATCTTGCAACAGTGTAAAGTCAGTGGAAATCAGGCAGTGGAGAAGAGTGATCCTTGAGTGACAGGAAATGAATTAGGTGAGCCCTGGGATGCTCTAGTTTACTGCCTGCAGAGTTTCCAGGCTGCAGCTCAGGAAACAAGAACCCAGGTAGAGCCCAGCGGAGACTCTGAATTGAGGAGACGGATGGAGCTTAGGGTACAGGGAAAGCAGGGAAGCTAGAATTCACAATACGGAGTACCGGAAGGCAGAGAGAACTCTGGAGACAGGCGGAGTGAGCCTAGAGTATGCTGCAGAGTACTCAGCATGTGTATGTGAGGAAGCTACTCCACGTCAGGGGGAAAACACACACACACACACACACACACAAGGGAATAGATGAAACAGTACTAACATAAGCAAGGAAGAAAACAGACAGAAATACCTTCCAATTTAGGTAGGCACCAAGGTACTGTGAGATTTGCTGCAACACCATAAAGAAGTGCAGTCAGAATTTGCACCCAGGTCTCTCTGACTCACAGAACCTTATACTTGTGAGTGCCATTCCTCCTGTTCAAGGGGAGGAATAGAAACAAATTTTCAAATCTATATCTTTGTAAAGGAAGGATATTGTGAGAATTAAGATATTTTAAAATATTTGTAGAGAAGCTTTCAATGTCACCTGTTAGAGCCACCTACTAAATAAAAATGAATCATTATTCTTATTACCCAATTGAATCTTACTGGAATAATTGTGTTTCTATGGAGCTCAGTAACTTTTTTTGCCAGCTAATTTTCACAGTACTACCATTCTTTAGGGAAAGAATGATTCTTTCCTAATTGATCATAAGTTCCTTCTTGAGCTAACTCTGTACAGTTGACACAATGGGTAGTCCAGGTTTTTAAATTCATAAAAAAAAGTCTCCTTGGAAGACCAAAATATAAAAGAAAATATCACAGCACTGACATTGATCATAGTGTATTGTTATGACTGACAGTGAGTAAAGTGTGGCTTTTCAGATAAAGTTCAGAAGTTGAAGCAGATAACCTTTATGAGTTCATCTATTCAACTTTAAATTACTTTTATATTCAAAAAAGTTCAATAGAAAAGCACACCTTCGACACCACTCATGCCATTACAATTTGTAGTAGCAATATGTATTCATCATTTACCCACAATTACTCTTAAAAATAATTTATTTCCTCTATTTTGAAGGCCAGTATCACTGGATTCATGTCATAAGAATGACAGCATTCTCTACTCATACTGAAATTTCAGACACTAAGCACTAAATGTCAATTATACTTTTCTTCATTTTTTAAGATATATTTTTTACCAGATGTATTTCAAACACATATTAATATTAGATGCTTAATTTCTTTTTTATTTATATAATTTTGTGTAACAATCACTCATGAAATATCAGAATTCTCATTACTTAGTACAAATAAAATATTCAAGAAATATTGTTTTCTTGAATAGCAGTAGAAAGCTAGTCAAGTATGAGCAGGGCAGGAGAGGGCTCCCCTCCTCCACACACCAAATGTGTTGGGAGACCCTCAGGTGATGGTCAAGTGGTTGTTAACTGTTTCTCTAAAGTAGTAATTGGTCACACCTGATGGCAAGTAAAGGCAGTCTTCTAATAGAAAACACCTGAAACTGACCAGCAACTTCCCAATGAGATCTCAGGAGTGAGGAGAAGTAAGGCAAGATCCCGGAAGTATGCTGATGTATAAAACCCCAAGTCAATAAGTCAAGCTGTGCACTTGGCTTCTCAAGTCTCCCACTTGGCCCTCTTCCAGGTTGTACTTCCCTTCTTTACCTTTCTGTTTTAAAACTTTTTAATAAACTTTCACTCCTGCTCTGAGAATTGCCTCTGTCTCACTTTCTGCCTTATGCCCCTTAGTGGAATTCCTTCTGAGGAGGCAAGAATGGAGGGTGCTGCAAACCTATACAGATTCACCGCCAATATCTCCAGAACTCGAATGTCTTCCACAGGTAATAACATTGCTTTAAATATTTTTCATAATTATATCATGCTGAAAAAACTAAGTATAACAGGGTCAAATACAAATTAAAGCTTTTTGAATTCTATTTTACTTTACAAGTTTTTTAAAATCAAGTATGATTTTCCTGGTGCAATTAAATTATACTTCTTTTCATATTTATATTTAATCATTTTATATAGAATTATTTTATATTTCTAGTACTTATTATTCTAGTATATCTCTTTTAGGCTTGCTTTATGTCTCACTTTTATAAAATAAGTAAAATATATATTTGATACATTGTAATAACTTAGCAAAATGCTCAGGTATAATGCTATTTAAAAATTAATATACCATATTTATATAATAATGCTATAATTTTCTCATAAAATACATCTTTTTAATGTTTGGAATTATAGGATAAGTGGTCTTTAATTTATTCCCCTTGTTTGAATTTTGAATTTTCAGTAGTGAATATGTTCTTTCAAAAATATTTTTATGATAAATTCCAAATGCATACAATAGTGGATTACCTCTAGGTACTCATCATTCATTTCACCAACATCAACACATGTCCAATTCCTTTTATCTTCACTCACTTCTCCCCATTTCCCCCAACCCCATTCCTGCCACAACTGCTGACTCAAACCATTCAAAGGATTGTTTGGTCAATCCTTTTGTAACAATTTAGTTATGTTCTTTTCCTAAAAAATAAGTGGAAGATTGTTTTAATATATAAAATATCTACAATAAGGTTGATAACTTTTAAATAACATAAAAAATCATTTCAGTTTTCAGTTTTAGTGATTAAATGAAATATTTTATGTGGATTATTAAAATCAGAAACCAAACAATTTCTATACATAGGTCTTTTAAGTCTCTTTTATTCTATGTCATTCTCCCTAAGTTGTTTTCTTGGAAATTATTTTTTTAATAACAAAGTTGAACATCCTGTAGAGTTTCCCATATGTTGGAATTTGTAATTTCATTCCTAACGTTATCAAACTTGTGTATATCCTGCAAACATTTATTTTTACAGCCTTGATGAGCATTTGAGTTCTATTTTTTACAAAGACACCTTGGGTAGTATTGGGTAATTCTTATAGATAGCATCAAATCAGAAGACATAATTTCTTTTGCCATATTAAAATGTTATATTAGTCAATTTTCACACTACTGATAAAGACATACTTGAGCCTGTGCAATTTACACAAGAAAGGTTTATTGGACTCAGTATGTGGCTGGAGAGGCCTCACAATCCTGCCAACATCTTACTTGTTGGCAGACAAGAGAGCTGCAGGGACACTCCGTTTTTAAAACCATCACATCTCGTGATAATTATTCACTATCATGAGAACAGCACAAGAAAGACCCACCCCCATAATTCAATTACCTCCCACCAGTATTCTCCCACAACATGTGGGAATTGTGGGAGTTACAATTCAAGATGAGATTTGGGTGGGAACACAGTCAAACTGTATCAAATGTCTTCTCGTGCTATCATTCATATCCATTCATTACAAATTTTCCATTTGCTTTTCACTAATTTTTATAGTTTGCCTAGATTTATCATTTAATTAAAAGTTATAAGATTATAATCTAATTTTATAAATGCCTTCATTTGTTAGCTAAATTTTGTCTACAAATAAGAACTTTCACTAATGAAAATTTTGGCTAGCCTGTGTTAAAGTACTAAAGGCAGAATACATGTTTAGTCTTTCTTTTGTTTATCAATTTTTTAAAAAATGGTGACCCTATTGCACCACATCAATGTGGTCAATGGATTTCAGTGGTACCTGCTATTAACTTACTGATTTACATATATTTATAGAAACTGTTCTTTCTTTTTGTGCAGCCAATAGATTCCCTTTCAATTTGACTACATAATATTTTAGATATCCCAACAGTCTTTGCTAGCTTGAACATGTCCACATACAACAAACATGTAATGCCTTATCTTCCAAATCAATTATTTAATGGAGCGTTAATAAATAGTACCTTTAGATACATCTAACAAGCCTTGTAGAAAACAAATGTTGATATTTTGTGTTAACTTGTTAAGTAATTATAGGTTTTATCATAACAAAACCATGCATAGAGTCAAAACAACAAAATAGATTTATAATATGGAATATTATTTTCTGCCATTTTACCCTACTCAAATTCTGCCCTCACATGCTTTTAACAATTGATTTTGTAAGGAGCTTTAGGATGACTCAAAAGAGATGCCTGGCACTTGTCTTCTCCACAAAGAAGAACCACAATATTTGATTTATGTGTAATATAGATCAACAACTTCAAATAATATATTCACACTTTTATTTTCAATTTTTCTTCATATCATATACTACTTGCAAAAGTGAGAATTTAATTCAGTTAAACTACATCTTCATTCACCTTTATCCCAACATAATTATTTCATTATTTTCTAGTCTTATGTCGATGATCTCTGCAACATCAAACATTTCTTCTAATAGAGGTACTATCCCTTAACTCCTTCATACAGTAAGTATCTCAAATATATTTCGGATCTCTTCTTCAAGGTCTCGTGTTCTGTTGACTGTGAAGTAACAGTTTCACAGTTAATATGCTAATGTGTAGTTTGTATGTAGTTTATGATCAGTAGGAATAATTTCTATTTTGACAGAGAAAATATTTGTATTTAAAACTTGGCTAAGTATTTTAATTCATTATGTAATTTAAAAAAAATCTAGCTGGTCACAGTGGCTCACATCTGTAATACTAGCACTTTGGGAAGAGTTGGAGACCAGCCTGACCAACAGGGTGAAACCCCTTCTCTACTAAAAAATACAAAAATTAGCCAGGAATGGTGGTGCTTGCCTGTGGTTTGAGCTACTCAGGAGGCTGAGGCAGAAGAATCACTCAAACTTGGGTCATGGTAGTTGCAGTGAGCTGAGTTCGCGCCACTGCACTCCAGCCTGGGCGACAGAGCCAGACTCAGTCTTGCAGGGGTGAGCAGGGAATCTGTCCTATCTTTTTACCAACTTGCTTTTAAGTACTTATTATGATACTTTAAAAATATTTCTCCTGTCTTTTTCCTCTAGTTATATATTATGTCTCCAGTATCATTTCACTTTTTTTTTTTCGTGGTTTTTGTTTGTGTGTCTTCTTAGCCTGCTAAATTAAAGGCAAAGAAGAGGTGTATGGAAAAGACTAAGAAAAGGTAAAGAAAAGAAAGAACAGACCACTGAGATACAGAGTTAGGAATATAAGTTCATACTTTTTTGAAGTGTACTTTTAAAATACATTATGAAATAGAATAGCATACATAAAATTTAATCTTAAACCTAATCTAATATTAAATGCCACATGTAAAAGAAAACTAAACATACTTTTTTCTCTCATGTGTCATTTATTCACAATCTATACAGCTATTGAATAAAGTATAGATATGTTCATATGTATACCTTTTAGAAATAGATTACTGATGCTTTAATTATACTATTAGACCTATTTACCTATTTTATTTATCTATTTGTTTTAAATATAAAGATAGATCTTGCCATGTTGCTCAGGATGGTCATGAACTCGTGGGCTCAAGCCATCCTCCTGCTTTGACCTCCCGAAGTGTTGGGATTATAGGTGTGAAGTACTGTACCCCCCCTACAGTTTTTAAATGCCTATTTTATAATTTGGTATGGGCAGCTACTATGTACAAATTAAATATATGGATCGTTTCCTTACTCCATCTCTTCTTTAACCTCCAAGTGCCCATCAAAATTTAAAGTTAAATATTCTAGAATTGAATATTTGTAATTTTCTCTATGAAAGTCAATAGTTGTCAATTTTATACAATACAGTACTATTCATATGCAAACAACTTCCTCTATTTTATGGTATTGATGTGCACATTTTATGTCTCCTTTTAGTAAAAAATATTCTCAAAGAGTTTACATCTCTTTTCCAAATGCCTCATATATATTTGGCATTCAGAATGCATTGTTTCTTAAAAGAATTAAATAACTAAAATGCTAAAGGGTTTGGAAAAGAGATATATGAAAGAAATACATTGATCATGTCTAGTAAAGATGTTAATTGAATGTGTAGTTTTGTATCAAGCCTGGAAAAATGTGAACCCCAAACTGCCACCAGTTAACTGCCCAGCCTCTTAGGTTCAAAAGCCAGTTTGCAAGAAGGAAGTAAAGATGCGGAGGTACAAACATGTAAATGGCTGGGGCTTTTTATATTCCTGTTTGTTTACTGGAATAATTATTTTAGCCTGTACATTTTCCATTTTGCTTATGTTCAACTGGGTTTCTGTCACTTGTAATGAAAGACTCCTATAATACATACTCTCTTTTGAAAGAAGTTCTCTAGTTATTGTTAAAGTATATGTTAGAAAGCGGTGAATTAGATAGAACGATGGTAGTCAAGAATTTTGAAATTGGAATATGCAGAGCAGATGTCAGCATTACATAATACCTGGTGCCATAAGAAAGTTTATTCTGGCCTCAGTATGAATATATTGCATAAATAGCATTTTACATCTGTATATATTATTCTCCTGAAAACATCAAATACATTGAACACATAACAAATTATTTTTATTATGAAATATATCACTTATACAGAGAAAAATAATGTGTATTATTTTAAAATATAATCAACACCCACATACCTATCCTATCCCACAACCTAAGAAATATAATTCACCAACACTTTGAATCTCCTTCTGTACTTTTTACTTATCAACCCCTCAAATTTACATCTTACTCTTAAGATTAACACTATCTTTAATTTTTGGTTGATAATTTCCCTGCATTTCTTTATAATTTTGATACATATATATAGTATATGCTGTTAAATTTTGCCTGTTTATGCTTTCTATGTTAATGAAATTATAACATGAAACTACATGAGCTTGCTTTTATCATTAGACATTATGCTTTTGAGATTAGTCATGTAATCATAGGTTACTATTTTACCAGCTTTTTGCATTCTGCTTTCTAAATATAATACTTAGTAATCCATCAGATTGTTGATAAAGATTTTGGACTCATTATAGTTTCTTGATGTTAAAACCAGTGCTGCTATGAATATTCTTGAACATGTTTTCTGGCATATATGTACAATAATATCTTACACATATTTATGGATTGAATTGCTGGAACATACAACATACATATCTTTAATGCAGTTAAGACGATTCAAATTGTTTTCCAAATTGGTTATATCAATTCATCCTCCCCATCTGCAGAATGTGAAAACTCCTGTTTCATTTCATTGCCTCTAACACTTGGTATTGTCATTTCATTTTTGCCATTCTGATGAGAGTGGAAGATTATTTCAGGGTGATTTTAATTTTCTCTAAAAATAATGAGGCTGAATGTATTTTTTATATTTGTGGAAAATTGTTTTCTGTAAAATTCCCATTCATGTCTTTTGCCTATCTTTATTGTCTTTTTCATGTGGACTTCAAAGTGCTCTTTATATAATGCAAATACTAATATTTTATGACTATGTGCTCAGGATACCGTTTCCAAGAATGCAGCTTGTGCTTTCAGTCTCTGTAAGGCACAGTTCATAAGTTTCTAGTCAACTTACCAATATGCATATTACTAGTATTGATTTGAGTCTTAAGAAGTTATTTCCTTCCTGTAAGTCATAAAAAGAGTCTCTTATATGGCTTTCTAAAAATTTTTAAATTTTTTCTTTTCAAATTTAGTTGGTAATATATCTTTAATTTTTGTATATTGTTTTGGAGTAGAAATTTCATCTTATTTTTTCCATATTAATAAGCAGTTGTCCAGCATCACATGTTGGATAGTCGTTTTTATGCACACTGATCCCCAATTTGAGCACTTTTGTATTAATATTTTTTTAAATTGTAATATTTTAGGCACATGTTTATTTGGAATTTCTATTGCATTGTATTTGCTAATGTGTTTATGCTTGCACCAATAGCACACTGTGTTTATTACTCTAACTTTATAATCACTCTTAATATAAGCTATAGACATATGCCTATCTTTCAAAATAATGTTAACTGCTACATTATGTATAATGTATCTTAGCTGTTCTTGGACTTGTTGTTTTCATATAAAATCTGAGTTAAATTGTGAGATTGTTCACCAACCCCCAAATAAACAAGTGTTTAGATTCTGAGGAAATTATATTCAGCTAAGAGGAATTGATCAAAAGTTATTATTATTATTATTATTATTATTATTATTATTTGAGATGAAGTCTCCGTCTGTTGCCCAGGCTGGAGCGTGGAGTGCAATGGCATGATCTCAGCTCACTGCAACCTCCACCTCCCGGGTTCAAGCGATTCTCTTGCTTCAGCCTCCTGAGGAGCTGGGATTATAGGCGCCTGCCGCCATGCCCAGTTAATTTTTATATTTTTAGTAGAGACAGGGTTTTGCCATGTTGGTCAGGCTGGTCTTGTACTCTTGACCTCGTGGTCCGCCCACCTCGGTCTCCCAAAGTGCTGGGATCACAAGCATGAGCCACAGCATCCGACCAAAAGTTGATATCTTTAAAGTATAGCATCTTCCCATGAATATATTTCTCTATTTATTTTTATTTCAGTGCCTGTCAATAAATATTTATCAATTTCTATCTTTAGAAAAAACTAAGAGGATTTCACATTTTCGTTTGATTTATTCCTAAATGGCTTGTGTGTATTTAAAGTTAAGTTTTATATTAAATCTGTCATTGTTTCTGTTGCTGTAGTGTAAAAATATGATTTTGTTCTGTGTGCCCGTGACCTCACTGTCTCTCAAGTTTTTTCATTGCTTCTTCAGTCATAGCTACATCTTGACCTATGAGTCTTAAAAATATATGTTTCTGAGGTTTCTTTGAATGAAGGAGTGGATATGAGAACACAGTTCTCTGTAATTACGTATGAGTGGTTAGCAGAAATGTGGTGCAGAATTCCCTAGTAGGCTCCTTATTAGTCAGGAGTTAGCCCGTTTTTCCTACTTTTAAAAATTTCTTCTCCCTGAACTTTGGACTCAATGGCTGCACACTCCCTTCAGGAAACATTGAATCATGAAGCAACTTTAGGCTGCAAGCTTCTCACCAAGGATAATAGAGAAAAAAATTAATAGTTGGAACATGGGGCTCCAAGAGAGTAGAGCTGACACACCTGCCTGCCAGCTGATCTCCAGCCATCTTTTGTCTGTGAGAATCAATATGTGGCAATGTTTTAAATACCTGTCTTCCCCCAAACAAAATTCCTGACTTTTACATCAACAGTTTTTAATTGTAATAGTATATGCATTTATTAAAAACAACAACAACAACAACAACAAAAAAAAAAACCACAGTCTAGGTGTGACTATAATCAGGACAAAAAGATTAAACAAATTTGTTTTCTAAATTAAGAAAAACAAAAGTCATTACCAAATAAGAAAAGATTGGCAGACATCCGTGTTCTGAAATAAGTTTATTTGTGAAATTGTCTTAATCTATAAAAAGTACCAGTACATGAAAAAAACGACTGGAGCATGATGGACTGTTTTCTCTTGAATTTCAACAAATAGAAGATTTCTTCTGTTTCTTTATTATTGTTTATATTAACCTTAAAATGCTAAAAATGAAGTTGAAGCTTCACATATTTCACTTCTTTTAAGGAAAGCATATATTTGTTATCAGCTAGCCGCAATGGGATATTTTCTTTGTTAAAAGATACTTGCCATTTTAAAGCTGTACAATATGAAGCAGCATTATAAAATGAAGCATTCAAGTTTTGATGATCTGTTTCCTCTCCATTGACAACTAAGAAAGGCTAAAGTTGTGCAGCTGTTACATTCCCATGATGCATGTACTTTACCTTTATAGAAACCAAGCAAACTATTCCTTTTAGTATGCATAAGCTCCGAAGAGAGGTGCAAAATAAAGTTCCTGAAATATTCTTTGAATTTTTCTTACAGAATCTCCTTTCCCCATGCTCACTGGTTTGGGAAAGAAAATAAGTGGATGATTCATGAGGGTTAAACATTGCCAGCTGATACTTTTACTAGCTGCAGATGGAGCAGTTTCTTTTAAAAGCAAAGTTCATGTCTTCACTCAAACAACAATTAGAAAAGTTAATGAGTCTTATTTTATTTAAACAATCTTAGTTCAGCTGTGAGGAAGCTCAACCACTGAGTATGTTATGAGACAACTGTATTTAATTAAATGTTGGTGTCACAAGTGGGCAGCTGCATACACTCAATTTTCCAGCATTAAATTTGTTTATACAGACCTTTCATCAAGCACACTTTTTGTCACTTTCTAGCTTTCCTGCTATTTTCCATATTTCCTAGATGATCTCTGTTTTATTTAGCAACTGAAGTATATATTACATGTCTAATATGTGCTAGGCTCTATGGTGAAGCTCAGAAACACAAATTCACCATAGCACAGAGCACTCAGTGATGCAAATTTGAAAACCGAGAAAAATCACTTGAGAATTGATGCTATTAGGCTACTAAGAGAAAAGTAATTAGAGTAAGTCACCATTTTCATAGTGTCATCAGACTGTTTCATAGGTAAGTTATAAGCATGCTTTCAGATATGATGTTCCTGAAAATTTAATGGGAAATAAATCTACTATTCTACCACTAAAAACGTTTCCAAACAGAAATTTGTAGAAAGGTGTAGAGAAGTAAAAACAATTTGATCATACAAAGGTTTGCACATTCTCCTAACTATATCAAAGTTTGCTTTCATTAAAATAAGCCTCTTTTATAGCACATGATAAAGTATGTTTAGAAGCCTGCATAAGTTTTGACTACTTGACAATTGTTTTCTATATTTTAAAAGATCTAAAAAGAGGTGTGATGTGAAGTTTTCTTTTGTATTAAAAAGTTTTAGTGTAAATATTAATGTAATAATTCACAAGCACACATGAGTTAGATCTTATAAATACCAATTTACCTATAGCAAAACTCAGAATGTTTTGTTTAAAGGATGTTTTGTGATAAAATCAGGTTTCCTAGAGAAAAAAAAATACTTATTTAATAAATGGAGGAAGAAAATAGATGTTGTCCGTGACAGAAGGCTTTGCAATGACAACTGGAATGTTGATGGTTCAAGGAATATTTACTTTCTCATGGGAAAGTCACCCAGGAATTCCATTGGTTTTTTAATCAAAACCATTGGTTGATGGGTAAAATTTTAGAAGAAAGGTATCGTATTAATCCGTCAACATGTTGGCCTCGAAGATATTTCATAAGTTATAGATCACAGAAATTAAAAACAGTGAATTGATTTTCCTCTGATAAAGAAGACCTTTCTAATATTTATATTTGAGATATTATAAGAATTTATATGTTAATAATTCTATTTTTCAATTGCTTTCCCCAGTTAAATGTACTCATTTACCTGCTTTAGCAGAAGCCCACATGAGTGATACCTTTGAGATTATCTCCTGGTAGAAGAAGTGTCGTATATATATGTGTGTATATATATGTTTTAGATAGATAGATACGTTGATTTACTGTGTATAATAGGAAGTAATTTTATTATAAAGATGTATGTGTTTCTCTTGCCTTGAATTTGTAAGCTCCAGCACGGGTCTTTGGTCAGCACTGTCATGTTTATTTTGGTGTCACATATTCCTAATTTATTGTATCTTTGTTTGTTGACCTAACAGTGTGACATGCTGTACTCTTTCTGGGGCTTCTCCATTGAATGTCACAGCCCAACTCACATCCCTGCTATCTCCTGCAGTCGTGAATATTCTGCTGCCTTTATGCCTATCGGATTGCCAGATTTTGAAATATTTCCTGAATCTAACCTCTAATATATGTGTCTGTTGTAACTCTCAATGATTTTTACTGTCACATATTCTTGAATTTATCTTAAATGGCAAGCTTATTTCTTGGCTCTATTCCAGATCTTATTCATTTTGGTATGAGCTGTCAGTGTTTAGGACACATTTCCCCCAAGTAGGGCATTTTGAAAATTAAAAAAAAAAAAAAAAAAAACCTACAGAAGAAAGTAAGTGATTCTGTGACTTTCTCCTACTTTTCTCCACTAAGCTTGGTCACTAAATAATTCTCTGACCCACCTCCCCTGAAAGCAAGCCATAAAACCTCCTCATGTGGCATGTGTCCTTCCCTGTACCTGGAGGACAAGAATGAAGAAATAGAGATGCCAAGAAGAATCTGAATACACAGATCTTTTAAAGTACCCCATTCTGGGTTTGTTCCTATTACATTATACCCCCTTTCAGCCATTCAGACTATATGACTAGTCACACTTCATTAAACTTAAGCATAAAAATAGTTTCCCCTATTTCTTTGGGTCTTCATTACTGAGGCTCCTGTGTCATGTAAAAACATTGATTAAATAAATTTGTTATGTTCATGTTACTATCTTTTGTCATTGGAGTGTCAGTCATGAACCATGCCATGGGTAAGGAAAACATCACTTTTTCTCCCCTGCAGAGTCTTGCTCTGCCTTTTGATCTTTGTTTTTGTATCCTAGCTCAACTGATTCTCTCCAGAACTGTTTTCTTCTCAGATTTTGAAAAGGGGAAATAATGTCTACTTTTTTCTCTCTGATATCTGTAAGCATCCCACATTAGGTTGAACCACATCTATAGATTAGCAAACATATATAGAGAGCAGTTAACTGTGTTATAAAAACCAGGAGCACTTACTCATTTAATGTAAATCAATACTTACTGAAAATCTTTATGCTCAAGACCATTTTCTAAGCACCTATTATGTTAGATAATAGATCTCTAGTCATTGGATTTATCTTAATCCATTCTCCCTTTGAAACTTATAAATTTTAGATTATTTTCAATATTTATAGCATGTAGAGCTATGAATCTACCTAACTACCTAGAAAGTATCTATGTCCCAAAAAGAGTTAGCATTATATCTAATACTTTTGTACTTTAAAAGCTCTAACAGCTCAGATAAAGTTTCCAGTGGTAAAATGTAAATTAATTCATAATGTTGAATGTTTAAAATGTCTGTTTGGATTCCCAAAAAGCTGATGATATAAATAATGTAACATATAAAGAAATTTTAAGTAAATGATTCATAGCAATAATAAAACATTCAGGTTTGGGGATACGGTTAAGGAAGTGAAGGGCAAAAGTGTGATTATCATTTTGAATTTGTATTGCTTAAATATTTTAAAATATTTTTATAGTATTGTGATTTCATATATTATTTAGCAAATTACATATTACAATAGAAAAGCAACAGTGAGTTCTTAATAACTATTTTTGGAATGAATAAAGAAATGAAAATGATATCTCATAGATATTCGAAAAGAAAATTAGAAAATTAAAGTAATTATTCACCATTTTCCTTCCTTGTTATCTTTTGTTTTAGCATATAAATCATAGCTAAACTTTCTGTGGCTTTTATTTTGTACCATCACTGTCTCCTTTGGTCTTTGTCATCTATGCTAAACTATATTTGCTTTTCTTCCTTTGTGTGAGTCATATAAAGTGTTTAAGGTGATTTTGTATTTCATAACTTTGAGAATTAAATCACAATTCCAATACATTATCTATATAACCTTAAAGTTATATGATTCTTATGTTCAGGACCAGAAGACTAATTTATTACTTAAGGTCTTCAGTCCCCTGCCCTTATGTCATTTTCTTTGTAATGTAATTCCTTGTCTTGGCTGTTGTCTGTTTCAAGCAACTTTGTTCATTATTTTTTATACTTACTAAGCAAAATCTCAATCTAAGCCTTAAGCCTGATATATCATTTGGCCTAGATGGGCAATCTCTCCTGGTCAGACCTTTTATTCTACTTTATCTGAATGTGTGTGTGTACCTGAATTCTGTGTCCAGTTATAAATTATAAGAGAGTTTTGGAATTTGCTTCATATTGTGCAACCCCAAAGATGGCCTCTATATTTTCCACTTGATAAAATTAAAATTCCTATATTTGCGATATAGCACTGTGATAAGCATGCTTACCAAAAAGAAAAGGGTGCTGTGGGAATAAGCAGGGTGAGATGGGGAGCAATTTAAGTTTGAGTGGTCAGGGAAGGCCATTTTGAGAATATGATGCTTATGATTATAGAAGGTGAGGCTATTCAGACAAATGTATAGAGAGGCTGAGGTATGCCAAAAAAAAAAAAAAAAAAAAAAAAAAAAAAATCCAAGGGAGGGGGTAAGGCATATAAAGTTCTTAAAAGGAGAAAGATAGCTTGGAGACTTAGGAGGTCTGAATAAGAGCAGTGTGACAGGCATAATAAGTAATGAAGTAGAGAGAGGTGCCTTGAGAGGGGTAGCAAAGGCTAGACCATGAAATGCCTTGAAGACTAGTAAGAAGACTGCATTTTATTAACTTTAATGGAAATGTTTGATGCTTTTAAAGGAGAGCACGTCCTCTGTTTCTCTCTCTCTATATATAATTTTTCTCTCTTTCTTCTTTCACTTATTTGTTCTTTCCGTTTACTTACCAACAAATATTTAGTGTGAACTTGTTGCCAGGCTCTGTGCTATGTATAGAAATACGTAGTACATCAGTCAACATTTTCTGTCCTTGTAATTCTGTTATAGCAGGTTTAGCAGGTCTTTCAGAAGAGGAGTATTATTGATACCCTCTTGTTATATCATTGTTATTCTACTCAAATTGATGATCAAGTATTTGAAGACAAATTTTGGATTAAAATCACTTTTGTAAACACCAAGCATCCCCTTTTCTGTGGACAACTAATTTTGTTGGTCTGTGGAGAATAAGAGTCTAAATATGCTAGGCCTTATATATGACTGAGTGTTGCTCTGATTTTTGATGTCTTATGTCACAAGAAAGTAGAATGTTCTTAAAAGAGGGAAAAATGAGGTTCTGAGAGCAGACCAATCATACACTCTCCAGAGATGTTTCTTGTCTATCCTAACACCTGAAAGAGAGGTTAGTCCCTGTTAGCTGAGTTGAACTGCATCCCAAATGCCACGATGCTCAGCAAAGTTGTTTCAAGCCTGATAAGAATGAATTATTAATTTGAGATAAAGCATTAGCTTTAGGCAAGAAAGGGTAGAAATTAATCTTCAACTCATACAAGATCAGGAAAGGTAATTAAAATAAAATCATGTAAAATGTTGTAAAGCTGAATTTGAAAATCACACACACACACGCACACACATACACACACATATACACACTCACACACAACACAAATAAATTCAATGAAAATAGAACTGGCAAAAATGATGCTTGAAATTCGCGTTCCAAACAATGAAACAATTTTTGTTAACCAAAGACTTGCGTCAGCACCCAAGTTTCAATCTTGAAGCTGAGTAGAATCCCTGAAGAGTAAAAAACAACAACTAGAGCAACTGATTTTATTTAAGCTTTAATTAAAGCCACACTCATTAAAACGATGAATCAAATTGTCTCTCTGAGTCTTGGAGAAAGGATGTAGCTTATTCTCAATGGATTTCTGAATTTAACATGCAGCCTAATTGTAAGAAAAAGTACTCGAACAGGAAATCTTCCCAGAGCATTAAGCATGCTCACTAAAATCAGAAGTGTGCATATAAAACTATCGGATGCTAAATGTTCTTTTCTCATTTTAACCTTCCACACTTTCTCTGAAAGGGGAAAATCAAATATTTTAATGATGTGAAAAAAATTAGCTTTATTAAACAAAAATTAACAAGAAACTATCCTCTCTGCTAATGCAATGGGGCTCTCAGAGGAAATACACTTTTAAATTCATCTGAATCTTACATTTTTTTGCTTGTAATATTCTCACTGGATTCAATGTAATTTTATTTTGAAAAATATGTAACCATATTTCCTCTGTGTTTATTTTACTATGCTATAGGTATTCTATCTATAACAGATATAAAAGCAGGCCAGCCATTAGGACTGTGATAAAGCAGAATGCTTCCTGTAAGTCGTAATAAGAAAAAGAAAACATCGTCTGAAAAAAAAAAAAACAAGAAATGCTGAATAAAATATAAATGGAAAGCAATGATGAGTGAATATGAAGTGGGCAAAATAAATCTGAGACTTAATTTTGCAACTAACTTACCTAAGTCACAAGCTTCCCTATGTGACCTCCCATTTGATCTCCCAATTAACTCATTTTTGATTTGAGATCACTTTTCTTGTTTATTTATTCAAGTATTATCAATTATCATAGGCAAGGTGTTAATTACATATTCATACTAAAGCCTCTCTATTTGAATAATTTTCTCACTGCATAGGATCTTTCTAGGTCAACTTCTCCACTTCTTTACATCTGCTTATTTAAAAAGTTTCCATTAAGCTACCAAATATCTGGGTTTTTTTTTTTTTTTTTTTTTTTAATAGCAGCTGACAGGCTTTTTCATGTTAGCAAGACAGGCTGTATTTTCTTCTAGCAGTGTTGGGGCTCAGAAAACAATACCCCAAAATGAAGGCCTCAGACGTGCCCTCTGATGCAAATGTTTTTCTCTGACCTTCTCCTGTCCTCCTGTCTCAGTCCCATCCTCCCATGACGTTAGCCGTAGAAACTAGATTTCCTCTTTCCCAAGGTGGGTTGTAGAAACCAGAACCCTTTTACTCAAAAGCCAGCCATAAAACCTATGTAAAAGTGGCCATTAAAAACTTATCTGACCTACGTTGTTTGACTGTAGGTCATTATGCCCCTGTTCCCAGAGAGGGTCCTGTTCCACACTCAGAATGAAAGAAAGTGTGCTCAGGGAGGCCAAGAGGAATCTAGAGAGACAGGTCTTACTGGGTTTCCTCATTCCATATGTTGTCATTAGATTATATCCTTTTTGTCCAATGATATTTCTGCACAACTCCCCATGCTTCGTTTAACCTAAGCATAAAAATAGACAATATTCCTTGTGTGTTTGGTTCTTCATTGTGAAGGCTCCCATGTATACACCTTAAATAAATTTTGCATGCCTTTTCTCCAATTAATTTGCTTTTTGTGAGTTAATTTTTCAGTGCACCTTCAGATGGCAAAGGAGAGCTTACCTCCTTCGTGCCTACAATAGCTTTATTGAGGCACAATTGAGATATAAATAACTGTATATATTTAATGTGTATAATTTGATAAATTTAGACATATGCAAATACCTGTGATAATATCACCAAAATCAACATGATAAACATCTCTAACACTTCCCGGAGTTATTATTTTCTTGTGCCCTTTGTCTTGTTTTCTTATAGGAACACTTGAGATCTGTATCTGTCTCCTTAACACATTTTGAAGTGCACATTACTGTATTAACTTTAGGCATTTTTTTTTTTTTTTGAGACAGAGTCTAACTCTTTGCCCAGGCTGGAGTGCAGTGGCATAATCTCGACTTACTGCAACCTCTGCCTCCCATGTTCAAGCGATTCTTCTTCCTCAGCCTCCCCAAGTAGCTGGGATTACACGTGCCCACTACCATGCCCAGCTAATTTTTGTATTTTTAGTAGAGACGGAGTTTCACCGTGTTGGCCAGACTGGTCTTGAATTCCTGACTTCAAGTGATCTGCTTTCTTCGGCCTCCCAAGATGCTGGGATTACAGGAGTGAGCCACCATGCCTGACTATAGGCATAATATTTTTATAGCTGATCTCTCTAATTTGTTCATCTTGCTGACTAAAACTACACCACTTGAAAACCAACTCCCTATTTACCACACTCTCTTCCCCCTGAAAATCATCATTCTACTCTCGGTTTTTATGAGTTTTACTATTTGAGATACTTCATGTAAGTGAAATCATACAGTATTTGTCCTTCTATGACTGGCTTATTTCACTTTTGCATAATATCCCCCAGTTTCACCCATGTTGTTGCAAATGACAAGATTTCCTTCTTTTTAAGACTAAAATATATTCTATTTTATATGTACCACATTTTCCTTATTTATTCATCTGCCAATGGACACTTGGGTTGTTTCCAATCTTGGCTATTGTGAATGGTGCTGCAATGAATATAGGAGTGCAAACATCTGTTAGAGATCCTGATTTCAATTCTTTGGGATATATACCCGAAGTGGAATTGCTGGTTCATATGGGGACTACATCAAACTTAAAAGCTTCCACTCAGCAAAAGGGAACAATCAACAGAATGAAAAGGCAACCTACACAATGGGAGAAAATTTTGCAAATTGTATGTCTGATAAGGGGTTAATTATCAAAATATATAAGGAACTCCTGTAGCTCAATAGCAAACGACAAAAACAAATAGCCCGACTTAAAATTTGGCAAACAATTTGAACAGAAATTTCGCTAAAGAAGACATAAAAATTGCCAAAGTAATTATGTAAAGTTGTGAAACATCATTAATTATCAAAGAATGCAAATAAAAACTACATTAAAATGGTTACTGGCACACATATATATGTATAGATACATATAAAACAAGTTTTAGCAAGATTATGGAAAAATTGAAATGCTTGTTTACTGTTGGTTGGAATGTAAAATGTTGAATCAGCATCAGGTTTGGAAATCAGAATGGAGATTCTTCAAAAAATTAAAAATAAGTAGGCTATATTTTAAAATGTTTTAGGGAGGCTAGGCATGGTAGCTTACAACTGTAATCCTATCACTTTGAGAGGCCAAGGAAAGATGATTTCTTGAGGCCAGGAGTTTGGGACCAACCCGGGTAACATAGTGAGACTCTACAGAAAAATTAAAAAAAAAAAAATCAATTAGCCAGGCATAGTGATGCACGCCTGTAGTCCCAGCTATTCAGGAGGCTGAAGAAAGACTGCTTTAGCCTGGGAGGTCAAGGTTACAGTGAGCTGTGATCACATAATCACCCTTTAGCCTGTGTGGCAGACATAGACTCTATCAAAAAATAATAACAAAATAAAATGTTTTAGGAAACTCATGGGCTTTAAAAAATTTTATCCACTGCTCTAAATTAGTCTTTTCATTTTTCAGTTTCCCCTGTTATTATGTAAGTTATCTTAATTAGCAGAAGGATGTTTCATCTAAATATCCTTTATATTTTTTAAATATATTATTCTTAATTTATCAATGAATAGCAATGGTAAAACTAACCAATTTCAATGAAGAATTTTTGTCAGAAAATGGAAACTTTTTAAAATTTCTAATATTTATTTAAAATTATTTTCCAAGGTAAATGTAAGCATAGTTTCTGTTTTGAAATTTCGCGCTGAAAGGCAAAAAAGAAACCTGTTATTAAAAAGTGTTAAATTCTTCATGAATAACCCCTATTTGAATGGGTGTTTTCCTGTTCCGTATTAGAATATAATTGGCAGAGGAAATGTAGGCTTTTAAAATTACTTTTAATTGAATTTTTATCTATTTAAATTTAATCAACATGAAGTTACTGAATATTTACTGCATTCTAAGTTTCAGTCTTGATGCTGAGAAATAGAATAATAACCCAGATATCTAGCTGTTATACTGTCTTTAATTTACCATAAAATATTTGTTATTTATTTTGAGAATGGCTGGAACATTTATAAAGATGTATGAGAACAAAGAGGAGAAAGTATTTAGCTCCTTCATTTGGGAATGCTTCAAAGAATAAGTAGCATTTGAACTACTTCTTCGATTGTGAAGTTTGTTGTTACATAGGGTGATTTGAATGGCAAGAAGATTGTTGTTAGATTATAATGTGAGATAAAGTGAAATGTTGAAACAGTAGGGTCAGATTGTAATGGGAATTGTATCAAAGTAATTTTGGCCACAATAATAAAATACCACTTATTATCTCAATAAATAAAATGTCTGCAGCAGTATGTCCCAGGGTTGGTTCAGTAGTACAACAATGTATCCTAGGAAACCCAAGCCTTGCTGTCTGTCCACTCTGTCATCTTAAATATATTGATGATGTGTCTGTTCATGGTTTTGAGATGCCTGCATCAGTTCCAAGTTACACATGCTCTTATAGTAAATCAGTTTGTGTCAGAGGGAAGTGGCAGAGATAAAAAGAACTTTTTCTGTTTGTTTTCTCTCACTTTTTATCAAAGGGTTCTATTGAGCTGTGGTTGATAAGATTTACCTTGGAGATGGTAGTCTTGAGTTTGAATTACAAGAGTTTTATTAACTCTTAATTCATTGAGTGGTTGTGAGAAACACATGTTAATATATGCAAAATGATTGGAACAATGACTGGCATATCATAAATGTATTTGTTGTCACTACTTCCTTCAGCAGATTTCTTAAGTTCCATCAATCACAATTGACTTGTATAGACATCGTATACTGACTTGCCCAGATTTCACCTCAATATGTATTAAGTTTGAAACTTCAACTAGAAATCTTTGTTTCTGGGTGGGATGTCCACTAGACTAGGATAGCAAAACGATACAAACTGAGGAATGACATGCCCATGGAGAAAAATATATTGATCTAAAATATATAAACTAAAATTTGAATATTTAAAAAATATTAACAAAAAATCTAACCATGTGGCATACCCTTTTAAGAGAAAATAGGTTAATAAAAAAGAAGGAAAATGTAATATTACATATCACAAAACTGAAAATTTAAAAGTTTTCCTAATGGTCAATTAACTATGTTAAAGTGAAAAAAAATTAGAAATGTTCACCCCCAGATTGACTAGTTTGGTCAGTAGACCCTATCACTACCTTTGAAAAATTCTTATTTGATTTGTTTCCTGATTCACACTTGGTGGTAACATTGAAATTATTTAAAACATCAGCATGGACATCTAAATCATGGGTGACAAATTTAAAAAATGGAAAATTCTGTCTGAGAGCAAATGTTTTTGGTTCTCTTTTCATTTCCTTTTTTTGATTTTGTGTTAGATATTTGTTTCATTGTTTAATTTTGTTCTCACAGAAAATGTGGTGTTTGCATTTAGCATCTTTAAGACTTTATTATAACTGCTATATAAATTTTGTGAAGATAAACACCTTGAGCCTTCTCATCAAGAACCAAAATATTGTCATTCCTATTCTTCCTACCTAACAGAGAAACAGTAGATGTGAAAAACTAGGGTGCAAGTGAAATAGTTTTAAAAGTGAATTGCAATTGAAAAAGAAGTGTAATTTGAAAAGATTAACGTTCTAATGTCTTTTAATCATTCAAGTGCTTAGAAGTACAGCTATTCCTTACTATCCACAGGGGACTGGTTACAGAACCCCTGAGGATACCAAAAGCTGCAGATTCTCAAGTCCTTGATATAAAATGTTACGGCATTTGCATAAACTACTCACATCCTCCCATATACTTTACATTATATCTAGATTACTTATAGCACCTAATATAATATAAATGCTATGTAAATAGTTGTTATGTTGTATTGCTTTTTATTTTTATTATTTTTTATTGATGTGTTGTAATTCATTTTAAATATTTTCAATCCATATTTAATTGAACTCCCAGATGTGGAAATTGTGGTTACAGAGGGCTACTACAATACTTTCTCTAAAGTGAGTGAGCAATAGTAATTCAGAGATGAATGCGATTAATGTAGAGTAATTCAGAGTATGTAAGGCAAGAAGGTTGTCAAAAAAATAAGCTTCTCATTTTAAAAGGTGTCTGAACTTGTATACCTCTGAATTAATCATAATTCCTTCAAGTCCAAGAGATGGCATATGAAGAATTAAATTCCAAAATATTCTCCAAAATATTTCATTTTTCTCAAGAAAATAAAAATCTAAAGGGATTGAAATGATGGATATGGGCACTGTTAAGTCCAAGTGTTTAATGTTTTCACAAAGCCTACTCTCCCTTCTTTGAGCTCACTTTTAAATTTGGTTTATTCTACAGTGTTGTGGGAATGCGGGTTGACCTTGTTCTCAAGCAACATTTTTAAAGTAATTGTTGGCAGTTTTGGCTTATGTCACCCTCACAGTAGCTACTGGTACATGAAGCTGCTTAATATTGTCAGGTAAAAATCACTAGTCCCATTGTTCAGTTAGTCTGTAGAAAAGGCAGGAAGTGGAATACTGGAAGATATTGATTCAAGGTTGCCTTAAATCACATTGTGGAGAATATTCAGTGCATGTTCCAGAATGTGTAATTTACTGGGGATGGGGAGAGAACTACAAATATTCAGCAGGAATTAAATAGCAATATCTGTTATTAGGAAAGTAGTTGGTATAGGTCACATGTAGTTCAATATTCATAATCTTTCTTTTCTTGAAGCCTGAGGTAATTATTGCCTCTACAATTTCACAGTTTTTTACCTTGGAATATTCATATTTTTTTTTATTTTACTGGTATTAAAATCCATTATTAACACTAGTATATTCATTTACATATTATTTCTCTGAATGGAATGCAGTGTACACAGAGGTATTGACTACATTTTATGTTTCCATGTATCTGCTTTTTGCCTAACTGGTTAGGCATAATGCTACATAATACACACGTAATGCTTCCATTAGGAGTAATTGATTTCATGATCCACATGTTAACCCATGATACATTAGTATCCATGCACCAAGCAAGTTGGTTTACACCACAAAATATACAATTAATAAAAGGTGAAACATCACTTTATTTTTACTTTGCCATATTTGTATTATTATAGCATATTTCTAGAGACAATTACTGTGACTCTTAAATTTTGTATATGCCTTGTGCATACAAAGTATACAGTAACATTATGGATTGAATTTCTTAATTATGGATTAAGGTCTCATAGTGTCATCTTTATTTGCATTTTTTTACTTCAATTGTTGCCATGTGCATAGAGGTATTAAAAGTTTCACTAATACACATAGGCTGAAGAAGAAAAATTTTGTAATCAGATATGTAAGTGCAGCAAAAAGCATTTGACAAAATCAAACCCATGCATGATTAAAAACAAAATCGGCCAGGCGCGGTGGTTCACATCTATAATTCTAGTATTTTGGGAGGCCAAGGCAGATGGATCACAAGCTCAGGAGTTTGAGACTAGCCTGATCAACATAGTGAAACCCCATCTCTATTAAAAATATAAAAAGTTAGCCTGGCATGGTGGCACGCCTGTAATCCCAGCCACTCCAGAGGGTGAGGCAGGAGAATTGCTAAATCCGGCAGATGGAGGTTGCAGTGAGCTGAGATCACGCCACTGCACTCCAGCCTGGGCAACAGAGCAAGACTCTGTCTCGAAAAAAATTAAAAAAAAAAAAAATCTTCAAACAGAAAACCTATCAGCTTACTAGGAGTAGAGAACTTCTTCACGTTGATTAAAACAAACAACAACAACAACAAAAAACAAAACACATCTGCAAAAGATCTATAGCTAATATCATGCTTAAGTGGAAAAACTAAATGCTTTCCCCCTAATATTGGGAACAAGGAAAATATGCCGTTCTTACCACTTCTACCCCACATGGAAATCCTACTAATACAATAAGACAATAAAAGGCAGGTGAGAGGAGGGGAGTAGGTATAGAGATTGGGAAATAAGGTTTTTTTAAAAAAACTGTCTTTGTCTACAGGTGGCATGATTATTTATGTAGAAACCTCCAAAGCATTACATGCAAATAAAAGATAAACTACAAAAGTTCCTTTAAAAATAAGTAAGTATAGCAAGTTGCAGGATTCAATGTTAATACACAAAATCTGTTTCTTTTCTATATACCAGCAATGAGCGATTGGAATTTGAAATTAAATCATAACACCACTTACATTAACATCAAAAAGAGACAAATGCTTAGGTATAATTTTATCAATATATCCACAAGATCTACATTTAAAAACTGCCAAACTGATGAAAGAAATCAAAGAATATCTAAACAAATGGATAGATATCTAAACAAATGTTCATGGATAGAAAGACTTGATATTGACAAGATGTCATTTCTTCCCAGCTTGATTCAATACAATAGATCAAATCAATGCAATCCCTATCAAAATCCCAGAAAGTTACCTTGTAAATATTTAAAATTTTTTCTAAAGTTTATTTTGAAAGGCAAAAACCAGAATAGTCAAGAAAATATTGAAGATGAACAAAACAGAAGAATTGACATTATCCTACTTTAAGAATTACTGTGGGCCGGGCGCGGTGGCTCAAGCCTGGAATCCCAGCACTTTGGGAGGCCGAGACGGGCGGATCACGAGGTCAGGAGATCGAGACCATCCTGGCTAACATGGTGAAACCCCGTCTCTACTAAAAAATACAAAAAACTAGCCGGGCGAGGTGGCGGGCGCCTGTAGTCCCAGCTACTCGGGAGGCTGAGGCAGGAGAATGGCGTAAACCCGGGAGGCGGAGCTTGCAGTGAGCTGAGATCCGGCCACTGCGCTCCAGCCTGGGCGACAGAGCGAGACTCCGTCTCAAAAAACAAACAAACAAACAAACAAAAAAAAAAAAACAAAAAAAAAACAAACAAAAAGAATTACTGTGAAGCTACAGAAGTCAACATGGTATGGTACTGGCAATATAAGAAGCAAAGATTTCAATGCAATATAATAGAGAGACCAGATGAAGGCTCATACAAATAGTCAACTGACTTTTGACAAAGGAGCTAAGGCAATTGTTTGGGAGTAGTAATAGTTATTTCAATTAATGTTGCTGGAACAACTGGACATCCACATACCAAAAAACATTAGAGACAAAATCACACCTTTCCTCAAAATTAACTCAAAATAGATAACTGACAAATGTAAAATGCAAAACTATAAAATGTCTAGAAAATAACACAGGAAGAAATCTGGAATACTTTGGATTGACAATGACTTTTTAGATACAACACAAAAAGCACCACTTATGGATGAGAAAATTGTTATGTTGAATAGCAGTAAAATTAAAATATTTTGGCCCTCTAAGAAACCCTGTTAAGCTAATGAAAAGACAAACCAGAGAGTGAAAAAAACAATGCTGCAAAAAACACATCTAATAAAGATCTGGTATTCAAAATGTAGAAAAACACTAGTGGATTACAGGATTTAATGGCATTGTATACAATAGTGTAATAATGGATAGAGGATATTATGCATTTGTCAAAATCCATGGAATGCTACAACATAATGAACTTTTGTGTAAACTATGGATTTCAGTTACAAATAATGCATCAATTAGTTCATCAATTATAAGAAATGTACCACACCATGCAAGATTTTAATAATAGGGGACAGTGGCCTGGGGAGGGAAGGTTCATCTATGGGGGCTGTCTGTACTTTCTTCAAAACATTTTTTCTGTAAACCTAAAAGTACTCGAAGAAATAAAGTTTATTGATAAAAAAACAAAAACAAAAACAAAAAAACACCAGTTACAAGTAACAATGTTACTATTGTAGGCTGTAAAATGATATGATTAATGAGAAGCTATTCATAGGCTGTGTCACACTGACATGTCACCTTAGATTGCTGGTACAAACACAAGAATAACTTACTGTCTTTGACATTGGTCAAGTAGTGAGTTTATGTGTTTTTTAAACTACATTGAAGATATTCTCTGTTTATGATTTCTTAACCTTCTATTTCATTATTTTAATGATGAGTGTCTTCTGATGCATCTCATAATCTAAACATTTTAACATTTGTAACAATTGTAACATTTCTTACAATTAGACATTTCTTGAGACTTATTTTCAGTTCATTCAGTATCTATTATTTTTCATTTATATGTTAATCTGTATTTTCAAAAATTTCACTCAGACTTTAAAATGATTGTAGAAATGAATATTTTCTTTCTTCCTGTGTATTTCCCTCTTTATATCTTTGTCAATCTATGTATCAATGCATACAGTTCTCCTTTAAACACTTTAATAAATTCAATAATACTTTTAATAAACACTTGCTCAATAACACTGTTTAAGCATTTTTAAAAATTGGTATTTTAGACAATCCTGAGGATTAACAATCTTGAAGTTTACTAAAGTTTAGTATAAGTCTATGTAATTTTTGCCAGATGAATTTAAATACTATTTCATCGGTCTTTAAAGGGAAATGTAAAAATGTATAGTGGCATGCATTTAAAAGTGTATAATTTTTCGATTCTAAATACCCAATGTAGTCTTGTTGAAAAATGGAGCACCATATACTATGTGATCTTGAGTTTTAGGATCACATATTCTTTGGTATCTAGATAATTTGAAGATTTTCATGGTCTTCTTTGGTGTTCCAAAACAGTATGAAAAATAATAATAATTGCTTCAAACAATGTTAGCTTCAAAAGTATTATCTTCAACCTTTCAAAGTGGATTTGTATTTGATTCTCAAGAAGGAAAAGAGATGTTCCACAAAATATTTATTTTCAAACAAAGTGTATGAAAATATTTTAGGCCTTAATAAAGTTCTTGAAACTCTATGTTCAGTAACTTTTATTTGTATCTTGAAAATTTGGGGGTAGAGGCAAAGGAGACAGGGCTATTTTTGTTTGTTCCTGAACACTAAATACTAGTGAAGAGTGAACTATTAAACTAGTGGAGAGTGAAACTATTAAAATTTACATATTAATAAGTCACTGTAGTATTTTTGTAGATAATACAAAATGGAGCCAAAAAAGGCTACTTTTTTCATAAATTGCATTTTATAAAATGTTAAGTATGTGTTTTCCTTCTTATATTTTTAATTTCCAATTCCACATTGAACAGGAATAAAAGGGGCCATGTAGATGAAGTGTTTAAGATCATCAAATAAATGAAGCAATTAATTCAAAGTGCTAGAGTTTTAATTCAATATTATCCCTGATATCTTTTTCTTTTTTCAACTTTTATTTTAGGTTAATGGGTCCATGTGCAGGTTTGTTAAATAAGTAAACTTGTGTCATGGAGCTTTGTTGTACTGATTATTCATCACCCAGGTATTAAACCTAGCATCCATTTTTAAAATTAATTACTAATTATTTTTACTGGTCCTCTCCCACCTTGCGTCCTCCACCCTCTAAAAGGCCCCAGTGTGTGCTGCTTCCCTCTTTGTGTTTATGTGTTTTCATCATTTAGCTTCCACTTATAAGTGACAGCATATAGTATTTGACTTTTTGTTCCTGCCTTAGTTTGCTAAGGATAATGGCCACCTGCTTCACCCATATTCCTACAAAGGACATGATCTCATTATTTTTTATGACTGCATAATATTACATGGTGTATATGTACCACATTTTCTTTATCTATCCTACCACTGATGGGCATTTAGGTTTAGTCCATGACTATGCTATTGTAAATATTGCTACAATGAACATACATAAAGAACAGCATGCATGAGTCTTTGTGGTAGAATGATGTATATTCCTTTGGATATATACCTAGTAATAGGATTGCTGGGTTGAGTGGTAATTCTGTTTTTCAACTCTTTAGGAATCGCCACACTGCTTTCCACAATGGTTGAACTAATTTACACTCCCACCAACCACTTGCAAGCATTCCCTTTTCTCTGCAACTTTGCCAACACCTGTTACTTTTGGACTTTTTAATAATAGCCAGTCTGACTGGTGTGAGATGGTATCTCATTGTAGTTTTGATTTGTATTTCTCTAGTGATCAGTGATGTTGAGCTGTTTTTCATATGATTATTTTCATATGAATGAAACAAAATGTTTTCATTTTTAAAACAGATATACAAATCTGATTAGTAAGTATAGATTTATCAAAATAATGGAGGCCAGTAGATTCATGAAAAGTAACAGTTTTGAACAAATACTCTATGGGTGAAAAGAGGTAAAACAAATCAAATGAAAAGTAATCCAAGGCAAAGTGTTTAACTATTTAAAATTAATGGAACATTATAAAATAATTTGAGTGTACATATAAAATAAATAGTAATTTATTTAGTTTTGTAGTAATAACACACCATATTTTATTAAATCAGGAATGCTGTTATTTATTTACAAATTTATGTTTTATCAATATTTGCCCTTTCTCATTACATTTCAGATAATTTTTTATCATCAACATAAGTTTGAAAATTCTGAATGGGAATGAATGTGAACCTTTTAGTCAAAAGTAACCTATTCATAGTACTTTTAGCATACGATAGTGGAACTTTCAGTAACTAGGAAACATGCAGGCACAGCAGTCTAAGCAGCATTCTATAAATTGTGAACATGCTTCAAGTGTCTGCACTGACAAAGATATACCATGTGCTTTTACAGTCAAGGTAAATATTAAAATGGAAAATTAATTTTTTTTTGCTGAAAGAACACTAAAAAAATTTCACATATTCTATGTGTCTATCCATCTATCTGTATAAAAGTATAACCACATGATTAAGCGTACATATGTATATATGCACACATACTCTACTTTGTATATATAATTCTAGTTAATTTTTGTGGTTTCTTATGCATGTCTATATACAAATTATGGATTTATGACAGTATTAGGATGTTTTTAAAGCTGCAGGATGAGAAATGCTTATTCCTAGCTGACCAGTATTCTTTTTTTTCATCAGAGGATTTCAAATGCTGTATATATTAGACCTGTGAGAAGTCAAAAATTGCTTTTTAAATTTGAAGAGTAGCTCCCAAACCCTAGTCAGAACCTTTTGAAAATGGTCCTGGAGTTTATGTTTTATGAATACTGCACAAGCAAAACATTTTTTTTTTCTAAATCTAAATAATACCAAGAAAAAGTCTCACTAGTAATGACAGTAATTTCTAAATATCTGATTACATGAAGGGGGAAGATGCATATGTGTGAAAGGTAGGTGGGTGAGTGGGTGGTAGGGAGAGAGAGAGAGCAGGAAATTGTCTTATTTGGCAATTAAGACAATCTCTCAATTGTCTTGTTCTTTTTAGATAAGACAGTTGTTCCATTTCTTACTCGCAATTACCAAACAAGTAATGTTATGCAATCTGGATAATAATATTTTCCTTCAGAGAGAAGCAAGCAAAACGGGTTGAAGTTGATGTTTAACCTTTTTCCTTTGCAATAGTCACTCATTTTTAAATGTCTCATATGTATACCACTTAAACAACCAATAACATTATTTTCCAAAAATATGGCTGCCCATTCTAGGGAGGAGATTAAAAGAACATTAAGGAAGCCCAGTCCATTTTGACATTGCCTTTGAAAATTTTGAAATTAGTGAGAATACAATATTAAATAAATTGTAAAGCCACATACATTTTATAGTAATCTAAAATCCACTTGCTATTGAATGTCTCATCTCAAACTGTGTTCATGTCATCAAGTGCAACCCAAAAGAGTGTTCTTAGAACTCAAGCATTGAACAACTCATGACAGCATAGCCCACATAATGAAATACAGCAGAATAAAGACAAAAAATTGACCAATACTAACCTTGTCCCATTCCCATTACCTATTACCCATTATTGCAAAACCTATCTTGAGGAATTAAATTCCAAAACTGTTCTCTAATGTATGTATGTATGCATTTATTTATATTTATATTTTCCTCATTTTCAATCATGTGGAAGTATCAGACTCAGTGTCTTGGGAAAATATATTCTCCTTCAGCAGTTTCAGCCAATGCTATCTTTTACAGATTTTTTTTCTAATTCTCTAAATATTGATTAATGTAATCCTATTTCATCTGTCTTTTATGTCTTAATTTTTCAACTTGTGAAAAGGACACATACCAACTAGCACAACACATCCTTCTTATTAATCAAACACAACCCTCTGACTTATCCAAAGTGCCAACCATTTGTTTATTTTCCCTTATCTCCCACTGACTATGCACTGACTGATACCCCAAGTAAAAGTGATGTTCTGACATTGTTGTTGCCAGTTGTGTTAGAGAACAGGCACAAGAAGATAAAATGGAAGGAAGAAAATAATAAAATCTCAGATTTAGTTTCACTAGAAAACCAGAAAGTCTTGTGGGTTTTGCAACTTTTGTGAATTTAAATGTAATTGATTTCTCCCCCAAAATGAATCCATCTTAACCTGCTGTAGACATCAAGGGATCCTCCTTTATTGAAAATATCTATTTTGTTACAGATTTTTATGACATACATTGGGAGCTTAATATGTCACTATACCTTTTACACTCTGAAAAAATATCATGTACCTTATGCATACAAACCCATGCACATGTCAGCTTTAGCTGTGGTGTTTTAAACGCTCCCAACATCTTGAAATATTTAGAATATATTAGGGTATTGGTAACATGTTGAATTCTCCAGGTGTTTTAGACCATTCTTTCTTTCTTTCAGTGACTATCCCATATGTTTAAAAACTTCTCGTTTCCTTCTTTTCTTTAACAACATTCTTGGCCCTCTGATGTTCCACTATGTATTATTCTCAATCATAATACAACATTGATTACCTATTTTGGGTAGGGTAGCCAACATTTAAAATGAGCAATTTCTCAGACGCAATGTTTTTGCATTTCATTTATTTTCCATGTCTTGATCTTTTCTCAGTGTGTCTAAGACCTCAAAAAGAATCCCAAGTTTGTGAGCCAGAATTATAATAACTGCTATTGCTGCTTCCTGTAGTAGAATATCTTGCCAATGAGCCTGCCTTCTAGGGAAGAGTTTCTCATTATTTAACCATATTTGTCCTGAACTTAAACTGCTATCCTAAAGTGCATGACTAGAATGATCCAGTAGAGACCAATAATCTCTTGTTCAGATCACAAAAACTTGCCACCCCTACACTTTTGAATAATCTGACGCTCAACATGAATTATTCATTTTTAAATTTGTTTCTATAGCAGTAGGATACACAACCAGTTTTCTGTACCTGCTTATTGCATGTTTACCTTTTCTGGCATTAAAGTGGAAGTTTTGAATGGCTCAACCTACTTCTTAGTTCATAATATGCAATCTCTGCTACTTGGAAGTATATCATTTTCTGAATTAGTTCTTTTTTTATTTTTTATACACTGCTTTGCTTCTTTCCCTACAAAACTAAAAAGGAACACCTAGCATATAAGAAGCATATATCTACTGCAAACAGAAAGATTGAACTCATAATTAAAAGATAAAGGCCGGGTGCAGTGGCTCAAGCCTGTAATCCCAGCACTTTGGGAGGCTGAGGCGGGCGGATCATGAGGTCAGGAGATGGAGACCATCCTGGCTAACACGGTGAAACCCCGCCTCTACTAAAAATACAAAAAAAAAAAAAAATTAGTTGGGTGTGGTGGCAGGTGCCTGTATTCCCAGCTACTTGGGAGGCTGAGGCAGGAGAATGGTGTGAACCCAGAAGGAGGAGCTTGCAGTGAGCCCAGATGGTGCCACTGCACTCCAGCCTGTGTGACAGAGTGAGACTCTGTCTCAAAAAAAATAAATAAATAAACATTAAGTAGTTGGAGTCAGAGGTGAAAACAATTAGGAAAATCTCACTATCATCTAGAGCATGAAACCCATATAAAGCAAAGTATCGCCAGTTTTGTTCTGTTCCTTTAATTCATACAAATGATTTTTTATTTCTTAGTTCATTTTTGACCTCTTTTCCAAAATGAATCTGTCTTGATGTACTATAGACATAAAGGGTTCTTCCTTTATCCAAAATATCTTTAAAATAGGTTTTTATAACATAATTTTCTTGTTCTTTCTAACATAGGTGAGATAGATTAGATGCTTATTTATATACTCTTAACATGCCAATTACAGATAAGTGACATAAATACGACTCAAAGTTTCAAAACCTTCTATTATATTACACCACTGATAGAGACAGAAGGCAGACAAATGCCTAGCAGATGGGAGTCCCCAGAGAAACTCCAACCTGCCCAGGTCATTGTGCATAGGGGCCTTACCTAAATATGCCCATGGTGAAAAATGCTGTCCCTTAGCACATGTGTAGTAGGGGAAATAAATCAATGTGGGGTGTCTCAGACTAAGGTCCCACATATGCACTGGAAGAATGAATTGGAGCCAACAGGAATTCATGCCTTAAGCAGGAGAGGAGCCAGTCCTCTTCAACACATGTGTGGTGGCCTGGTATTCAGTTTTGTGAGGTAGAAAACTGTGTACAGAAACCCTCTCCTTACTGAGAGCTTTCCTTTCACTCAATCAATTTTGCCCTCCTCGCCTCTCATTGGACCTGTTTGCCTATTCTTCCTGGTCATGAGAAAAGATGCTGGATTTAGCTGAGCTAAGGAGTAGAAAATCCTGCATCACCTCTACAAATATTTTATTTACAAGATATTAAGCTATGGGTCATTTTTAGAAACTATCAGTGATTTCTACAAAATAATTTAATGTGTAATTAAATTGGAATCTTTTTGAGGTCTGGTGTCCCTGCCCAAATCTCATCTTGAATTTTAGCTCCCATAATTCCCACATGTTGTGGAAGGGACCCAGTGGGAGATAATTAAACCATGAGGGCAGTTTCCCTCATACTGTTCTGATGGTAGTGAATAAGTCTCACAAGATCTGATGGTTTGACAAAGGGTTTCCTCTTTCACTTGACTCTCATTCTTTCTTGTCTGCCACCATGTAAGATGTGCCTTTGCTTTCTGTCATGATTGTGAGGACTCCCCAGCCACATGGAACCGTGCATCCATTAAACCTCTTTTTCTTTAGAAATTACCCAGTTTTGGGTATGTCTTTATCAGCAGCATGAAAATGGACTAATAAAGTAAATTGGTACCAGTAGAGGGGGGCGCTGCTGAAAAGACAGTAGAAAATGTAGAAGTGACTTTGGAACTGGGTAACAGGCAGAGGTTGGAACAGTTTGGAGGGATCAGAAGACAAGAAAATGTGGGAAAGTTTGGAACTTCCTAGAGGCTTGTTGAATTGCTTTGACTAAAATGTTGACAATGAAATCTAGGCTGAGGTGGTCCCAGATGGGGATAAGGAATTTACTGGGAACTGGAGTAAAGATGACTCTTGTTATGTTTTAGCAAAAAGACTGGCAGCATTTTGCCCCTGCCCTAGAGATTTGTGGAACTTTGAACTTGAGAGAGATTATTTAGAGTATCTGGCAGAAGAAATTTGTAAGCAGCAAAGCATTCAAGAGGTGATTTCAGTGCTGTTAAAAGCCATTCAGTTTTAAAAGGGAGACAGATCATAAAGTTTCAGAAAATCTGCAGCCCGACAATGTGGTAGAAAAGAAAAACCCATTTTCTGAGGAGAAATTCAAGCTGGCTGCAAACATTTGCAGAAGTAATGAGGAGTCAAATGTTAATCACCAAGACAATGTGGAAAGTATCTTCAGGGCATGTTCGAGACCTTTGCAGCAGACCCTCCCATCACAGGCACAAAGAACAGGAGGAAAATGGTTTTGTTGGCCAGTCTCAGGGCCGTCCTACTGTGTGCACCCTAGCAACCTGGTGTCCTGAGTCCCAGCCACTCTAGTCATGGCTAAAAGGGGCTAAGGTACAGCTTGGGCTGTGGCTTCAGAGGGTGGGAGCCCCCAAGTCTTGGCAGCTCCCATGTGGTGTTGAGCCTGCAGGTGCACAGAAGTCAGGAATTGATGTTTGGTGACCTCCACCTAGATTTTAGAGGATGTATAAAAAATGCCTGGATATCCAGGCAGAAGTTTGCTGCAGGAGTGGGGTCCTCATGGAAAACCTCTACTAGGGCAGAAGGGAAACATGGGGTTTAAGCCCCCACACAGAGTTCGCAGTGAGGCACTGCCTAGTGGAGTTGTGAAAAGAGGGCCGCCCTCCTCCAGACCCCAGAATGGTAGATCCACCAACAGCTTTCACTGTGCAGCTGGAAAAGCCTCAGACACTCAGCTCCAGCCCATGAAAGCAGCAAGGAGTGGGGCTATACCCTGCAAAGCTACAGGGACAGAGCTGTGCAAGACCATGGGAACTCACCTCTTGCATCAGTGTGGCCTGGATGTGAGACATGGAGTCAAAGGAGATGATTTTGGAGCTTTAAGATTTGACTGCCCTGCTGGATTTTGGACTTCCATGGAGCCTGTAGACCCTTTGTTTTGGCCAATTTCTCCCATTTAGAATGACTATATTTACCCAATGCCTGTAATTCCATTGTAGCTAGGAAGTAATTAATTTGCTTTTGATTTTACAGGCTCATAGGTGGAAAAGACTTGCCATGTCTCAGATGAGACTTTGGACTGTGGAGTTTCCAGTTAATAGTGAAATGAGTTAAGACTTTGGGAGACTATTGCGAAGGCATGATTGGTTTTGAAATGTGAGGACATGAAATTTGAGAGGGGCCAGGGGCAGAATGACATGCTTTGGCTGTGTCCCCACCCAAATCTGATCTTGAATTATAGCTCCAATAATTCCCACATGTTGTGGGAGGGACCCAATGTGAGATCATTGAATCATGGGGTGATTTCCCCATGCTGTTCTCGTGGTAGTAAATAAGTTGTGCAAGATCTGATGGTCTGATAAGGGGTTTCACCTTTTGCTTGGTTCTCATTCTCGCTTGTCTGTCACCATGTAAGGTGTGCCTTTTCCCTTCCACCATGATTGTGAGGCCTCCATGGCCACGTGGAATTGTGAGTCCATTAAATCTATTTTTCTTTATAAATTACCCAGTCTAGAGTATGTCTTTAAAGTCTACTTTGTGTGTTGGGATAGACAAAACTTTATAACATACAAGTCAGGAAGATGAAAATAGATACCTTCAAAAATCTATGATCATCAAAAATACAGACAATCCATCTTGACAAGAAGAATAGACTAAATATTCTTTAGGAATTCACAATACTCACCTGTTATTACCTGTTTTACTATGAAAAATAAAAACAGCATAATCCAAAAGCCCAGAGATTAAGTTAACACAATAATGTGGCCCATGTATAGCAGAAAAAATTAAACTCTTTTTCAATAAACATCCAAACGTGCCTTTTAAGAGTATCTCAGAGGCCGGGGAATGGTGGCTCCCACCTGTAATCCTAGCACTTTGGGAGGTCAAGGCGGCCAGCTCATGAGATCAGGAGATTGAGACCATCCTGGCTAACATGGTGAAACCCTGTCTCTACTAAAAATACAAAAAAATTAGCTGGGTGTGGTGGCAGGCACCTGTAGTCCCAGCTACTTGGGAGGCTGAGGTGGGAGAATGGCATGAACACAGGAGGCAGAGCTTGCAGTGAGCCCAGATGGCACCACTGCACCCCAGCCTGGGTGACAGAGCAAGACTCCGTCTCAAAAAAAAAAAAAAAAAAAATCTCAGAATAATTTCACTTAAATAGAAGCACATACTCCAAAATTTAAAATAAATAAGTCAACAAGGTTTCACACCTCCATAAGGGAGAAACATATTGACATATTAGGTTTGCTAAAGTTTCAATTATTGGATAGGTTTGATAAATAATATAAAATATGTCCTTAAATTTCTAAAATTGAGAAAACCTGTGACAACTTTAAAGTGTTATTAAAATGCATGATATTTTTGAAAAATATATAAAATAAATAATAGAAACAAAAATGTAATTTTTAAAAATATAGCTTAAGAAGACACTTGTTTTAATTCATATTTCCTGAGTGGCCTGAAAAGACCATATTAAGAATTTAATGCAAAAACCTATAAACATAGTATACGCAAATATTTTACAAAAACAAACATATATATTTCTGAGATGAATCCAACTGTGTCTTAGACTTCTAAATATTTCTGCAGACAATGTTTCAAAGAGAATAAGAAGTTTATGGTAAACAAACAAACAATACATCATTTAACGAAAGAATTACTATGAATGAAGCAGTTGGGACATGAAAAACAGCAGAATATACTCACAGAATTTTAGAATTATCAAACTAGAATAATAATGGTTTCACATCATTTGAATTTAGAGAAGCCAAAGTAGATGACATTTAAAAATAAAACTGAATCACTAGAAATTGAAAGTATAATCAGATATAAACAGTAAAGCATTCAAAAATTAGTAGATGAATTTAACAGCAGATAAAATGCAGTTATGAAATATCTGAAGAATTACTGAGAATCTTTTAGAATTTCAATCCAGTTTGGAGACTCACATTAATAACAAATTGATATAATTAAAAAGAAAATCCTCGCTTAGTCACATCATTGTGAAACTACAAATAAAAAAAAGCAACCACAATATTTTAATAGTTATCATTTCTATTAGAGAGTTTGCCAACAAAGAATAAGCAATTAAGATGGTGAAGATAACAAAAATAATAGCTGAAGAAAAAGGAATCATATTTTTCAACAAGGTGAAATAATTATCTATCAACCAATTTAGAACCAAATAAAATATCTCCGTGGCAATGGACATAGAGTGCATACATAATAACTGCTGAGCCCTTTCGTCCTCTTCCTAGCAATGTCATTGTGTAGAAAAAGGATGTAGTATGTTGTAAATGTTGATGAAACTGAGATGTTGGGAAGTGTAATAATATACCAACTATCTTTAGCAAGTTGAAGCAAAACTTTCTAATCTTGCCCCCAACCCCAGAATGTGTTTCCCACTAACCTGGTTTCAAAAGCAATTAAGAGTAACATATTCCCATGAACCTTTCCCTGTATTGTTTTCCTTTTTGTTCTCTCTTACTTTGAATGTATATCTTTTATTTCCTTTTTAATTCATTTGGTTTCCTTCTCTTTTCATATTTACAAGCCTCACCAGGAACATATATGCAATGTTTAACCTATTATGAAATTTAGAAATAAATATATGGTAGGGATCAGTTTTACTCCTTCCCTAGCTCCCAAAGGAGTTAGGCAACTATATTATTGATATTGTTGTTGAGTGAAAAATCATAATTGCACACATTGTGATATTTGACATATACATATATCATATAGAATGATTTAATCAGCTAACTAACATATCTATCAAAAATTACCTTCCAAGCATGAAGCAAAATAAAAGTATTTTCAAACACAAATTCACCAACCCCAGAAAAACTGAGATAATTTTCATTGTAGGACATTATGAGGGATCAACTTCAAGCAGAAGAGTAGTTATTCTAGGTATAATGCCTAAGATACAAGATATGAAAAGGAGAAAAAGTAAAGAATGTGAATAAAGCTAATTTTGTACTTAACTGTACAAAACAATTTTGAGACAACGTCTCGTTCTGTTGTCTAGGCTGGAGTGCAGTGGTGCCATCATGGCTCACTGTAGCCTTGACATCCTAGGCTCAAGTGATCCTCCTGCCTCAGCCCCTGATGCCACCATGCCTGGCTACTTTTCTTTTTGTAGAGACAGGATCTGTGTTTCCCAGGTTGATCTTGAACTCCTGGACCCAAGCAATCCTCTTGCCTTGGCCTCCCAAAATGCTGAGATTACAGGCATGTGCAATGGCGCCTGGCCTATGACATATTTTAACACAAATACAATATCAGGGAGGAGTTGATTGAATATATAAACTGAATTTTTGCTTTGATAGGTAAGTAATGGTAAAATTTTTAGGACAAAAGTAATATAAATTTAAACACTGGCCAGGCAGGATGGCTCACGCCTGTAATCCCAGCACTTTGGGAGGTCGAGGCAGGCAGATTACAAGGTCAGGAGATCAAGACTATCCTGGCTAACATGGTGAAACCCTGTCTCTACTAAAAATACAAAAAATTAGCCGGGTGTGGTGGTGGGTGCCTGAATTCCCAGCTACTCGGGAGGCTGAGGCAGGAGAATGGCATGAACCCAGGAGGCAGAGCTTGCAGTGAGCTGAGATTGCACCACTGCACTCCAGCCTGGGTGACAGAGCGAGACTCCGTCTCAAAAAACAAAACAAAACAAAAATCCTCAAACACTAAATATTCTGTAATTAATAAAATGTAATCAAATCAATGAAAGGTAAGAAAATCAAAGAGAAAAAATGATAGAATATAAAAAAATATTAGAATGGCCAACTAAGCTGGAAAGGAATCTGATTCTATTAATAATACAGCAAGGAGTTCGGATCAACTCTAACAATAAGAACAACTGGAAAAAAATAAGCAAATTATGAAATGTGGCGTTGTAGAGCTAACAATTCTGTGAGGAATCACATGACCAAGACCTTAGGAAGAAAAGCAGACCAGCATCTGGAATTATTTTTCACTTGACCAGAGCTTTCTAATGTAATCATTAGCCAAAAGTGCCTTTCAATCACTTGAGATGTGGCCAGTCCAAATTGAACTGTGATGTAAGTTTTAAATATACAGCAGACATGAAGCCTTAGAATAAAAAATAAGGTTAATCATTAGCAATTTGTATATTGGTTACCTGTTGAAATAATATTTGTGATCTATTGAGTTTAAATATTAATATTAATTTAACTTCCTAAAAAATTGTCATTTCAAGCCTTCCAGATAACAGAGATAAAACACATTAATAAAGAGTATAGATTTTAAATAGGATCACAGATTCCTGTCTTCCTCTAGGAATAAGACTAAATTTTAGTTCAAAGGAACTAAAACTCAGCTGTAACCCTTCTCTAGCTCTGACTGGATTATGGAGAATTTGGATTAGAAGTCACTTAGTCTAGATTCCTGTGAGAAGCAAACGTAAATGCTCTCTGGAAGACTATAGTATCAAGCAGAGCTTGAGTTTATCTTTAAAATGTATCATATTGGATATTGAGCACTTAATCAGAAATAAACATGAAATTATAAGCTTTTAGAGAAACAAAAACCAAAACAGACAGACTAACAAGGAAGACAATCAAACAGCTTTTCAGACATAGGTCTTAAAGTAATTAATTTGGTCTTAACATATATTATGGAATTATAAGCAAAACTGATACTTTCAAGAAGAAACACAGTTTATAGAAAATTACAAAAAGTAAACTTTGGAAGTGAAAAATTGTATACATAAAATTAAAAACTCAATTGATACGTTTAATAAGAGATTAGATGCAGCTATACAGACAAGCAGTAAATGAAAATAGATCATAGGCAATTATTCATACTGAAGCAAAAAGATAAAAGCTGCAAGATGTACAAAAGACATGTAAATAGATGAGTGCGTTGAATAGCTCTAATGTACTTGTAACTTAAAATCCAGAAAAACAGGAGAAAGAAAATGGAGCAGAAACAATATTTGAAGAGAAAATAATTGAGAATTTTCTAAAATTCACAAAATATTTTCTCACAGATTTAATAATCAATGAAATTCCAAGCAAAATAAATACCAAGAACACCTTTATATCAATTACTGAGAATCAAAACCAGGAGAAAAATTTTAAAACCATTCAAAGAAAAAATTAATGCTGGCACCTATTTTAACAAAAAATGGTAGAAGAAGTAGAATGATACTGTGGTAGGTGAAACAATGGCCTCTATAAAGGTATCTAAACTTCATTCCCCAAAAACAATGAATATATTAAATTGCATGGCAAAGGGGAATTAAATACAAATAGAATTATGACTGCGAGTCAAATGTCTTCAAATTAGGGAAATGTTCTTGGATTATCTGGGTAGGTCTCACTGAATCACAAGGATCCTTTAAAGTAGAACAGAGAGGCAGAGGAGAGAGTGAGACAGATGTGAATGTGGAAGCAGTGTCAGAGAAACGCGTTGTGAAGAGGTGAGGATATGAGAAGGAAAAGACCTGCACTTGCTGGTCTTAAAGATGTATAAAGCGGGAACCGAAGGACCAAGGAAACATAGGCAGCCCCTAGAAGCTAGAAAAGGAAAGGAAACAAATTCTGCTCTAGAGCCTCTAGAAAGAAATGCAGCTCAGTTGACGTTTTGATTTTAGCCCTAGTGCAACTTCTGACCTAAAGAACTGTGAGATAATAAATTTTCTTGTTTTAAAGACACCAATTTTATGGTAACTTGTTACGGAGAAAACTAATACAGATACCTTTAAAATTCCAAACAAATTGCAAACCTAGATTTCTATATTTAGTGAAAATCATATTAAAAATATGAAGGTAGCATAATGGCATTTTTATTTTTTAAAAGCTGGAGAATGTCTATAACCATCAGACTTGCAATAAGGAAAATAGTAACAGAAGTTCTTCAAGCCAAGAGAAATTGGTTGGAAATGGAAATTTAGAGATTCAAACAGTAATGAAAAACCACATAATGGATAAATGTGTTGCAAAGTTAAATGTTTATTGATTAACTGAAACAATGATAAACGAATTCAAATGTATGGTGACAGTAGCATAGATATCAGAAGGCAGGATGAGATCAAGGAAATATTAGGCCTCCTGTTTGTTTCCTTAAAGGAATTTTTATTTGTGAAGATGAATTGAGTTATCCCACTTCTAATATTACTGATAATGAGAAATAGATAATACGCCTTTTTGGTAGGTATATTTGAAATTATTTGTCTGTAGTGTTGACAGCTACAGCTTTGGAGACACCTAGATTTATGTTTTATGTATATCCAAAATTTGTCTTGTATGTGCCTATTACATATATCCTATCTTTTATGTATGTTTCCAAAAACATTCTATAAGCATTCTTAATTCAACATGATTAGTCATTAATTATAAAATAGAAATTATAATGCATGCCTTAAATCTGAGTTGCACCTGGTGGTTCTTAGCGTGAAAGATAAGCCTGAATGTTGTCTTCTTTGGTTCTTCTCTTGTCATCATAGGTTCCTGTTTGCCAAGAGTTTTTGTGTTTGTATGTTTGTGTTTATGTTTTTAGATGTAAAGACAGAAAAAATGCTAAGTATCACTTAGTTTTGCAGACAAAATATTAGTTTATAATCAATGTATTAGATTTTTTAACACACTTGTCTAATATCACTTATTTAGCAAATATTAAAACTATATATTTGCAAAAGAATTTAAGTTGCATATAAGGTAATGTAACATTTCAGATACTTATAAGTAATTCAAATAGCATAACTTTAATCCAATGTGAATTTTTCAATTTATATGAAATTTCACAATAACAAATGAAAATAAAACATATAAGAATCTATCACAATTATTTGTAGAATGGATACATATGAAAATTTTATTTTTAAATGTGCATTTTTTTCTACAAATCAAATGGTACAAACATGGGATGTGAGGATAATTTTATCTCTGTATAACCAAATATGAAATTGTTATAAATATTATTGAACTAAAGATTCTTCTTGAGTAATAGAACTCTGCAAGTTTGTTCATGATAAGATTCACCATAAATTATTTGGATATTTCCTGTGATAGCTATAATTTTTGGTAAGATAATGTAAGAATAAATATTGAGTCAAAAACTACTTCATATTATCCTATATTTGAAACACAGGATTTTGAAGTGGTTAAACAAAAGATTTTGGAAGAAAAAAGCTATCCTAGGGAGAACCCTAGTTTAGAATACCGGGTTTTGGACCTATTTGATCAATTAATTCTCTTTAAGTAACTGATCAAGTTCCTCATCCTGTACCTCAAACTCTATAAAACAAGAAGCTAAATTCATGGTGCTTCAAAATAAGATATTTTCCCTTGTTTAAAAAGTAATGCAAATAGTTTGTAAAATATAAAGGCGCATAAGAAAATAAAACATTTACCTATCATCTAAACAGCAAGAGAGTCCTTCCATAAAGAAGAATGAAATCATGTTCTCTGCAGCAACATGGAGATGTAGCTGAAGGCCCTTATTCTAAGAAAATTAAGGCAGAAACAGAAAACCAAATATCATATGTCCTCACTTCTAAGTGTGGGCTGAGCACTGGGAACACATGGAGATAAAGATGGGAACAACAGACACTGGGGAATACTGGAAAGGGGAGAAAGGGATGGGAGGAAGCGCTGAATAACTGCCTATTGGGTATTATGCCCATTACCCCGGTGATGAGATGCCCTAAATATCAGCATCATGCTGTACACCCAGGTAACAAACCTGCACATGTACCTCCTGAATCTAAAATGACAATTCAATTTTTAAAAAATTATATGTTGAATAAAATGTAAAACATAAACACCCAGAGAGAATAAATGCTATCTTTTTCGGCCAGGTGCGGTGGCTCATGGCTGTAGTCCCAACACTTTGGGAGTCCAAGGTGGGTGGATCACCAGAGGTCAAGAGTTCGAGACCAGCCTGACCAACGTGGTGAAACTCCGTCTATACTAAAAATATAAAAATTAGCTGGGCATGGTGGCAGGTGCCTGTAATCCTAGCTACTTGAGAGGCTGAGGCAGAAGTATCACCTGAACCCAGGAGGTGGAGGTTGCAGTGAGCCGAGATTGTGCCACTGCACTCCAGCCTGGGCAACAAAGGGAGACTCTGTCTCAAAAAAAAAAAGTTATCTTTTCGGTGATTTGTATTTGTAAAAATGTGATAATTCTCAATACAGTTTGAACACAGCATTTTTAAAAATTATTCAGTAGCATCAATACATTTTAAATGTGTTATTTTAGTGGTTGCAGATTTCTGTGGTATAATTTATAAATGTCCTTATATATATTTTTGTATTAATAATGCCGAGATAAGAAAAGTATTCATATGTCTCTATATGTGAGATTATTTCCTTATTTATATTTTAGATGTTTTAAATATATATTACTAAATTGCTTTTGATGAATTAACAAACCAAATGAGACTGTATTTTTTTCCAAATCTGACTGCACAGTTTCAAACATTGAACACATTTTCACCATAACATCTTACATAAATTGAAAATTTAAAAATTGTATATCGTTTTCATTTTGCATGATTTAGTTTAGTAAGGAAGTAAATCGTATTGATATTTTGTAAAGCTATTTTATTTCCACATACATATTTTTCTTGCCCATATTCTCAAAGTTACTCTCGAAAGATGATTATATTTTTATTCCTCAAAATTGGGCTTTAAATTGATATTTAACAAATTTAAATCATTTATTACAAATTATTTTGTTGTAATATTGCTTATGGTATTTTGGCAAACATAGTTTTAAATTTTTACTGCATCTATGGTTTTAGATACTTTATACCCTTATAAAGCTCTTTGTGTAGAAACTAACTTCTAAACTATAAATTTGTTGCACAACCTCATCTTTCTAAGACAAACTCATATTTAACATCCACGTTTAAATTAATGAAGGAGGTTAACTCTTTGTTTGTTTTTCTAGTCTTTTGGATGATCTTTTCAAACAAATATAACAAACAAAAAAGAGTATGTAACAAGAACAACTTCATCTAGATGAGAGATGTGATTGTCTTCTTGAAACGAAGAGAAAGATAGTGGTTATGTGACTGGAATAGGAGGAAGTCTGGTTTTACTACAACAAAATAAAATAGCCTAGACCCTCCCTTCCTTCCTCTCATTGATAGAAAGCAGGAGGAGGAGGAAAGACACAGGTCACTTTACTCTCACCTCCTTGATATGGAGTGAATCTAGTTGAATGATATCCTAGAAAAGGCTCATTTAAACACAGACTTACTTAAGAGGGTACTTTATACTTAGCTTTTAATACTCAACTAAAAATAGAAACAAAATACAGTTTGCCCCTGAGATTTTAAGGCTAGGGCAAGAATAGAAATGGGAACTCACATATAATAGGTATAAATAGCTTAAATGTTAAATGAAGTCATCAAACTTGTAAGTAAAATATAGCTTGATTTTTACACCTTGACAAGTTATCTTTATGTTTATTTGCAAAGCTAAGCTCAAGTTTTGAGTTTCCTATTCCTTATATATCCATGACAGAACGTGGCAGCAAATGGAGAACTGGCTACTGCCTTCTGGCCTCTAGCCCATGGGCCATTCCTCTTTTTTTGCAATCCCATATGTAAATGAGAACAACCCAAATTAAGCATCTACTCTGCCCATGCCCCGCCCCTTTCAAATAACTACTCTTTGAAACTAGGGCCCAGTATGCACAAATGAGCAGTATGGTCTGTTTTTGGAAAGAAAGTACTAGGGAAGAGGCTAGCACAGGAATCAGAAGCAGGGTGAGGGGTTTTTAAGAAGAATGCCATGTATCAGAAGCATCATTAAGAATGATTAAGGCAGTTGTGGGAAGCTCCTCTAGACCTTTTAACTCCTTGCCCCATGGAGAGGTATTCATCCACAGGATGTCAAGAGAAGGCCTCCTTTAATTTCAATATGCACTTAAATGCATCTGAGCTTAGTTCCCTCTTGCCTGTGTTTAAGGATAGTACTGAGATGAGGCACACTTGAAAGGAAAAAAATAAAGGCATAAGGGAAAACACTAGGAAGTTTTAGAATTTTCTCACTTTTATTGGTTATTTTGGGATTATTGCAGTCTAAATGACACATCTCTCAGAACTAAATGATGGAAATATATTTGAGACAAACATGCATAAAATGCTTTAGAAATATCACTGGTGTTACTACATGGCAGTATATCCATCTTTAAACATTTGCAGTACTAATTCCACTGATTAGCTTCCATTTTAAATAGTAACTTACATTCATTAAGGTTCTATTATTTCAGTATTATGGTTTCAGGCATGGCCATTTCAAAACAACAATTTTGGCACTATAAGGAATGGGATGTTTTCCCATTAACATCCCATTGATTAACAAGAGATCATTTTTGTTCCTTCTGGCTTACATGTGATAAACTCTATGTCTATGCTTAGAAATTATGGAAATATACAAGTCTGTAACTTGTTAATTTGGTTTATAATATAAATTGTGAAGCAACCACAAAGGAAAATTTATCCTCTAATTGCTTTTTGAGTTATACACTATTTCTATTCATTATGCTAATTGGAACTGATATTTCAACTAGTGTCTATAACAGAAAAAAGAAAATGATGAAACAAGTGTGGTACGTCGATATCATAGAATACTACTCAGCAATATAAAGGAACAAATTACTTATAGGCACAAAATCATGGATGAACGTCAAAAACATTGTGTTGGTCAATGGAAGCCAAATACAAAGGATTCATATGTCATGATTCTATCAATACGGCATTCTAGAAAAATCAGGTCTAACATACATGTCAGAAATCATATCAGTGGTTTCCCAGGCACAAGAATTGACTTTAAAGAGGGTACAAGGAAACAAATTATTCTTTATATAGACTCTGGCGGTAGTTACAAACAGTTCATTGAGTGACCTTGGACTGACACAGTTCTCTGTGTCTTGCTTGTCATTCTCAATAGAAACTGCAGAATATGCTGGGCATGCAGTATCTTGAGGTAGAGAGACACTTCCTGAAATAGGTCAAGTCTTGTTCCTTTCCCTTCTAGGTTATGTTCCTTTCTCCCATGGAAACAGGATATCTTTCAAAGCTTTAGCCCAGTGGCTCACATTGCTCCTGAGGTGAGTAACCCAGGGCAGGCTGCCTTTCAGAGTCCCTCTACTGGGGTCCAAGTGAGGCACCCACAGTTGACAGTCAATTGGCCTAGGGAAGATTTCTTGAGGAATTAGCTCATGGTGGATCCATGGCTTATTTTGTCCTTGCTGCATCTAATAAATAAACTCCATGTTATTGGCATATATGAGTATATTATCTCTCATTGAACTAAGCAAAGTTGGTAACCAGTGCACAGGGAACTTGCTTCACAGTGACTGTATAAATGAAAACACTTGTTGAATGTTGTTCAACAGTATACATAAAATGGTGCATATTAATATATGTAAATTACACATAAATAATTTGCACGATGTTATTCAGACAGGAATAGTACCTATGCATAATTATAAGACAGAATCAATTCCCTTGTTTTGTCTTGTTCCACCTTGATCCTTTCCACCATTTGGAGTCTCATTTGTTAGGAAGTCTACATAAAACATTTTGTCCTTCAGAAACAAATAATTCAGAAATCCAGAAATCTGAAAGCTATTTTATATTTTTGTATGTTACAGTAAGACCATATATTTTGGATACTTAAAGCATATTACATTTTTGAACTCTAATTAACATGTCATACTTTCGAACTCTGATAATCATATCTCTTATTTATATACTATTGTCCAACCAAATGTGAAATACATGTAGACACATGAAAATGAAAATGTTATTTTCATTGCAATTTTAGTCAATAGAAATCGATGATTGATCTTTGTATCCAAAATAGACTTCTTCTTATGAACTATCAGTGAGTTTAGACTTCTGTGCATATTACAGGAGAAAGCAGAATTTTAAAGAAGACAAATTAACCCAACCAGATGGAAGAAACATTAGTGACCCCTATATAGCATCGTTGGAAAAGATAGGTCAAAAGTTACACAGTAGTGGAAAATGTCACATTCTAACGAAGGAGATATAACAATCTTACCCCAAGAAAGAGGCAGCCATGGGTAGAGAGAAAAGCTGGTATAAGCACATGAACAAACACTCCTTCAAGGATGAACGACATATTCCCTTCCTTGGAAAGGGAGACTACACCTCTGTTTATTTGGAGACCTTTATCTGCAGAAAGCAAGCCTATGTGCATGGGGAAACACTATTTCTCTAGATGTGAATATCAAGAGTTCTCTCTTCAGAACAAGACTGCTCTTCTGCCAGCTTAGGAGCCTTGTCAGCAAAAATCAGAGATGGGGTAAGATAATCCAGGTTTAGGCTTTTAACATCATGGGTCAAAGGAGTGCTCATATACTCAGGGTAAAACCTCCTCTCTACAGTATCTGTACCTCTGCCAGCAGAAGTCAAGTCAGAGAGACACAGACTAAGTGAGCTTTAACGTATGGTTTAGCTTTTAGGCTGAAAGCATACTCAGCAAATGAGTGTCAGTGAGAAATAATGAAAAGAGAGAGAGCAAATGAGAGAGACAGCTATGAGATTTCTAATCTATATGACTATAGGCTAGAAGATGGCATTATAATGCTTTCAAACTTTTGAAAGTAACAGAACTGGGATCCAGGGACTGTGCGTTCAGCTAAGATATTCAAATACTCAGACAAAAGAAAGGCAGTTTAGACATTCTAGAAATCAGAAAGTATGCAACTCTTACATTCTTTCCTTAAGAAATTACTCATGAATGCACTCTGAAATCGATTTTCTTAACCTCTATTTAATACTAGCTCTCAGTTGTGCTTATATTATGTCCCAATTGGTCTGAGAGAACAACAAATTATAATGTGTTTTGTAGTTTCTGCTCCGAGTAACACCTCATTAGTTTAATGCCATATTTTTGTTTGTGCATCAGAGGTCCAGTCTCCTCAAGAATGGATGGTATGGAAGTAAATGGACTTTGTACCTATTTTGGAGGAATAGATCAAACTGTATCACAAAGACATCATTTCAGCCAACCCCACAAGCTTTTTATCACTGTTGCCATGCTGTGTGCTCATGCATATTAATAAAACGTAAAAATTGAGAAAAACAAGAGGTTTTAAAAGGATCTCTTTCACTGCATGAGAATAGGAACAATGGAGAATGAAGAGTGTGAGAAGACAGTGGGTGGCAGTTATTGCCCTACTCATAGTTATCGAAATCAATTATGAATACCATTCTACGATAAAGGATTGTTCAAGAATTCAAAGAGCTCTCAAATAATGATTATGACTTCAGAAACACAAATGCTTCTTATGAGTTAGGTAAAATATAGTACATGCCCACTAAATTATGTGTGATTGCATAGGGAAATCTTCAATCAGCTTTAATTTAAAAAAAGGATTTGTATTAAAAAGGAGGGCACGTGGATTAGATTGATATGAATTTATAAGGAGCAGTGCCAGGAGGATGAAAGCCTCAAGGGACAAGTGACTAAGATTTTCAATAAACCTAAAGATGAATAAAAAATAGAGGCAAATAAAAACCCCTATAGAGAAGATCTTTTAGTTGTGATTAGAGTTAGACAAATGACAAAATAAAACGTTGAACTAATATTTGTGGTGAGTGGCACAATATTAAATGTTAAGAATATTTAATTTCTTCAGTAATATATCAGAAACTAAAAATCAAACAATCCCAAAATCTGAAAACCATTTTATATTTCTGCATGTCACAGTAGGACCATATATTTTGGACACTTAAAGGATAATACTTTTTTTGAACATTAATGATATATCATACTTTTGAACTCTAGTAAACATCTTTTTGTTTCTGCCACATTCATAAAACAAAGTTTGCAACAGATCAAATAAGCATGGATAAGAGTAATTTCCCAGTGGCTCTAAATAAGGAAGTAACTTCTCAGACTTTGGAAGTATTCAGGCATATTCAAATAACTTGTCTGGATTGGCGTGCAGACAGTTGCATAGTCTATGAATTTGAAATAGTGACCTCTAATTGTTTTTCATACTTTTAGATTAAAATGCTTTCTAACGATTAAAAAAAAAACTCATCTATTTTTTTTCCTTTCCTTTTTTCCAAATGCTGATAAGAAATACAAATATTTATTGGCATCCATGTGTGTTTCAGCTAATAGAACAGTTGTTTCTTAACTAATGCCAGTGAATAAAATGAAATACTTCAAATTGCTGATGCTTTTTCCTTTAGTTCATAAGAACCAATATGACAGTGAATATCATACTATTTTCCAGGGAAATTATGACTAAAGTATATCATTACTGTCATCTGATGCACTTATGGAAGATTCATTTATATCCGGGGAGTTACACTTGGTGAAACCAGATTGAAGTGGGTGTGGTCAATGTTTATAAATGTGCTTGATCTGCTAGACATATGGAGGAATATCATATTTGATTCATTCCAAAATGTATCAAATGCAATGTGAATGACAACTAAGCTCTTACTAAAAGAAAAAGCCATCTGTGTAAATGTAGACCTATTTTCAGTGGCAAAAAGAAAGATAATAAACCATCACTTTCACAGGCTTGCATCTGCCTTTGACTTTGTCTCCTCATTTGTTTTATTTTAGAAAACTTTCTGGCCATTTATTTTTACCAAGTTATTGCCTCTGCTTGCCCTTCCTGTAAATACAATGTAACCTTGTTATAATGCTGGAGATAAAGAATGTTTGTGTTTTGAAGTTTTGTGGATGAATTAAATATCATCAGTATTCCTGGGTGTCTCACATACAGCTTTTTCGTAAGGAAAATAGTGACTTTATTTGCTTTTATCAAGGAATTTCTCATTATGGAAATAATTATTTAAAATCTTCCCTCCTTTTGTCAGTGCATTAAGAATAAGAAGAGGCTTTAACAGATTTAGTTTATGGCAATTAACTTTATGGAAAATAGTTCTTATTTTTAATATTGCTTAGAGCTGAGTCAGGATGAAAGAAGCAGAACTGTATTGATACTCTGATATCTCAAAATCACAGTACCACTTAAAAGAGCTATTTCTTTCAACAAATTACAGTTTATGTTGTTAAACACAGAGTTTTATTTGAGATATATTGCTTTACTTTTCAATTAATAGTGATGTTCTCCTAAAAAATGAGTGCAATTTCAATGTCATTCTATTTTGAAGGACATACTTCAAGCTATATGTTTGAATCTATGTCCTCTGTACAAATTAATGTCCATTTTCTTAAATCATATTAAAATTTTATAGTAAACCTAAAGCTGCAGTAAAAGGATGTTCTCTATTCGTTGAGAGATCTTTGTTCATTTCAAAATGAAGGAAGTTTCTATCCAGAATCATTGTATTCAGGCTTTTAAAAAATCTTTTAAAAGTGAGGGCAGGATGTACTGTAAAAAAGTTTTATTTTCTCTATATGTCTATTTAAATGTTTAAAGTAATTTATTATTTTACATAAGAAAACACAGATGCAATATTTTCCTCTATTTATTACTAAACCTTTAGCATAATTATAAACATATTAATGCAGATGAATGATTTGAACAGATAATCTCACTGAAAGAAAATTGAGAAAGCAGGACAAACATTTAAAAAATCAAAAACTAATTGACAATGTAAGAGCAGGAAGATAGTATAGGAATATAGGGCTAAGATGTAGAAGAAGGAAATCCAGTGAGCTAAGTCTATCATTTTGAGATACCTTTTCCCAAGAGATGCTAAGTGATGCCCACAGACATGGCTAAGAAAATGAACAGATATTGCAACAGTACCTCAAGGCTAGACAAATCAAAATTGCAATAAAACACCCACCAAGCATCTCAAGTATTGGGAAACCGTCCAGAATCATCTGTATCCATGAAGAGTGAAACATAAGCTAGTCCTTTTAGAAATGAAAGCCCAGCTTTAAATCATACCAATTATTGATTAGATTAATGTGAGATAGGGTTGCTATGTTCCCTACATCAGCTGCTTGCCAAAAGCAAAAGTAAATAATTTCGGGAAGAAAGTAATGTCAACTTCAGGTTATCTGTATCACTTTTAGCATTTGACTTCCAATATTTAAAACCAATTAGACATATAAGCAGACAAGTTGATGTGATTATAAACTCAAGAAACAATAGAAGTGGAAACAAACCCATTTAGAATCTGAAAAACAATAATGATGGTCAGTAGTAAATCTAGGTCTACATGTAACTTGCTGCATTTTTTTCTGCTATTTCTTCTCAAACTTATGTATTAACATTGTACTAATAAAGCATTATTAAAACCTTGTGTTAACTCAGAAAAAAATGTAGCTTTCTTTCCTCTTTGCTGACTCTATCCAAAGATATGTAGATTTAAATGCATAATTACTGTATTTGTTATCTATTGCTTGTAAACACAACACAAAGTTTGACATAGAGTCTCACTGGAGTAAGATCAAGATATCAGCTGGGGCTTGTGTGACTTGCTGGTAGCACTGGGGAGAATCCATTTATTTGTATTTTTCAGCTTCTAGAGGCCACCCACATTCCTTGGCTTGTGGTACCTTCTACATCTTCAAAGCCAGCAATGGAGAGTTGAATCTTTTTCACATCACAACTGTATCTGACCTTGTCCTACTGCCCCTTTTTCTTCCACTTTAAGAAATCATGTCTTCGATGAGGGCCACTCAGACAATCCAGGATCATCCTCTTCATTTTAAAATGACCTGTTTATCAGTTTGAAAATATTTTAATTTTATTAAAGATTTTGTTTTTCATGTAGTGTTATTTGCCCTATTTTAATTTATACTACAATAACTTTATACATCCTCTCGGTTTCCATTAAATATTGTGATAATATGAGACATTCAGTTGTTTGATGAATAAATAAATTGACAAATTGAATAATATGCATAAAACTTAGATCAGCACAAAAGCATTTTCCAATTATTGACTATGAAATGCTTTTATATGTGTGACCACATTTTAACGTTAAGGATTAGTTACTTTGCAGTTTACTTTTGTAGTTTTGTATTTTTTTACTTTTATTTTACTTTTGTAATTTTCTTCAGCTGTGATGAGAAAATATTTAATTAGTTTATGATTTCTAGCAATAATAATAATAATGAGAAAGAGAAGATGTTTCATTATCTCATGTTAATCTTTGGGCTTGTTAAACTGTCCTAACAATATAAGTGAAGCTATAGCTAAGAATGAAGAATGAGGGAAAAATCCAAAGATCAGATTTATTTTGATTTGCTATGATTTTACAAAATTGAAATGTAATATAAAAGAGACATCAAGTATTGCCTATGGTAACTCATCCATTTTAAAGATGAGGAAATTGAAGTTCTGAAAATGGCATTCCTTTTTAAAGATTATATGCATGATTAGGTGTAGAATTTGGACTACTCACAAATTATCTCTGGGAATAGAAGGAAACTCATACAGAAAATAAAAGTGTTTTTTCTATTTTTTTTTTTTTTTTTTTACTCAACATCAATCAATACAGAGGACTTCTGGGACCAAATGTGTGGGGATTTCTCCCCATCATCAAGCAAGTAAACTCTTCTGCAAAGAATGCCAGCTGTGTGTCCTCTCACTCAGTTCTTTTACGACATTATCTACCAAGACCATCAGATCCCATAGGCTGAGAGCTCAGTTCTCAAGACTGCCCCCCTTTCAGATGCCAATCACAAGCCCCAGGTTATTTTACATATGCTCCTGACTGACCAGCTATGAATTATCTCATGGCCCCCTTTTTGTGTTTGATTAATTTGCTAGCATGGCTCACAGACCTCAGAGAAACGCTTATACTCACCAGTTTGTCATAAAGTATATTACAAAAAATACAAATGAAAAGATTTATAGAGCAAGATATGGGAAAGGGCACAGAGCTTCCATGTCCTCCCTAGGTGCACAATTCTCCAGGAACTCTTAACATGCTTAGCTGTGCAGAAACTCTCTGAACCCTGTTCTTTGGGTGTTTATGGAGACTCCCCTACATAGGCATGATTTGATTAAACCCTTCCATTGCTGAGTTACTTCATTACTTCACTTAGATAATGGTCTCCAATTCCATTCAGGTTGCTGTAAATGCCATTATTTTGTTCCTTTTTATGGCTGAGTAGTATTCCATGGTGTATATATATACCACAATTTCTTTATCCACTCAATTGATAGGTATTTGGGCTGATTCCATATTTTTACAATTGCAAATTGTGCTGCTAAAAACATGTGCATGCAAGTGTCTTTTTCATATAATGACTTCTTTTCCTCTGGGTAGATACCTAGGAGTGGGACTGCTGAATCAAATGATAGATCTACTTTTAGTTCTTTAAGGAATCTCCACATTGTTTTCCATTGTGATCATATTAGTTTACATTCCCTTCTCACCACCTCCACACTAACATCTGTTATGGTTTGATGTTTTGATTATGGCCATTCTTCCAGGAGTAAGGTGGTATCGCATTGTGGTTTTTGATTTACATTTCTGTAATTAGTGATGTTCAGCACTTTTTCGTATGTTGGCCATTTGTACATCTTCTTTTGAGAACTGTCTATTCATGTCGTTAGCCCACTTTTTGATGGGACTGTTTGTTTTTTTCTTCTGATTTCAATTCCTTGTAGATTCTGGATATTAGTCCTTTGTTGGATGAATAGTTTGCAAAGATTTTCTCTCACCCTGTGGGTTGTATGTTTACTGATTTTCTTTTCCTGTGCAGAAGTTTTTAAGTTTAATTAAGTCCAATCATTTATCTTTCTTTTTGTTGCATTTGTTTTGGGGCTCTTGGTCATAAAGTCTTTGCCTAAGCCAATGTCTAGAAGGGTTTTCTAATGTTATCTGTCAGAATTTTTATGGTTTCAGGTCTTAGATTTAAATCTTTGATCCATATTTAGTTGATTTTTATATAAGGTGGGAGATGAGGATCCAGTTTCATTCTTCTACATATGACTTGCCAATTATCCCAGCACCATTTGTTGAATAGGGTGTCCTTTCCCTACTTTATATTTTTTATCGCTTTGTCAAAGATCAGTTGACTGTAAGTATTTGGATTATTTCTGGTTTCTCTATTCTGTTTCATTGGCCTATGTGCCTATTTTTATAACAGTATCATGCTGTTTTGGTGATTATAATAATATAGTTTGAAGTCAGGTAATGTGATGCCTCCAGATTTGTTCTTTTTGCTTAGTCTTGCTTTGGGTATGTGGCCTCATTTTTCTTTCCATATGAATTTTGGAATCTTTTTTTTCTAGTTCTGTGAAGAATTATGGTGATCTTTTGATGGGAATTGCATTGAATTTGTAGATTGCTTCTGTCAGTATTGTCATTTTCACAATATTAATTCTACCCATCCATGAGCATGGGATATATTTTCTTTTGTGTCAACTATGATTTCTTTTGGCAGCATTTTGTAGTTTTCCTTGTAGAGGTGGTTCACCTCCTTGGTTAGGCATATTGCTAAGTATTTGCAGCCATTGCAAAGGGGATTGAGTTCTTGATTTGATTCTCCGTTTGGTCACTGTTGGTGTATAAAAGTGCTACTAATTTGTGTACATTAATTTTGCATCCTGACACTTTACTGAATTTATCAGTTCTAGAAACTTTCTAGGTGAGTCTTTAGGGTTCTCTAGGTATACGAGCATATTATTGGTGAACAGCAACAGTTTGATTTCCTCTTTACTGATTTGGGTATCCTTTATTTCCTTCTCTTGTCTGATCGCTTTGGTAGGACATCCAGTACTATGTTGAATAAAAGTGTTAAAAGTGGGTATCCTTGCCTTGATCCAGTTCTCAGGGGGAATGCTTTCAACTTTTTCCATGTTCAGAATAATGTTGGCTGTGGGTTTGTCATAGATGGCTTTTATAACCATTCTATGGTATGCCCCTTCTATGCCCATTTTGCTAAGGGTTTTAATCATAAAGGAATGCTGGATTTTGTCAAATGCTTTTTCTACATCAATTGAGATGATCATGTAATTTTTGTTTTTAATTCTGTTTATGTGATGTATCAGATTTATTGACTAGCTTATATTAAGCTTATATTAAGCTAGTCAATAGGATCCCTGCATCCCTAGTGTGAATGCTACCTGTTCATGGTGGATTATCTTTCTGATATGCTGTTGGATTTGGTGCACTACTATTGCATCTATGTTCACCAGGGATATTGGCCTGTAATTTCTTTTTTTTTTTTTTGTTATGTCCTTCCCTGGTTTTGGTATTAGGGTGATACTGCTAGTTGTGAATGATAAAACTTGAGTTGTAAAAGATGGATTAAATTATAAACTTTTTAAAAGCAGAATTGAAGAGAACTATATAGAAAATATAAAGAAAAAATGCTTTTATGATAAGGGTGGAACTCAAAGTTAGGTTATAAATTCTGTTATATGACATTAGAAATAGCTTGTTAGTGTCTCATGATCGTTTTCAGAAAGACAAAAGGAATACTAAAGGTCTTGAAGGTACTGTTTGTAGTTATACCTTGGGAAAGAACACAACTTTTAAGAATCTTAAAGGTATACTTCCATAGAAAGCACATACACATACAAAAGCTAACATAGACCTAATGTTTGGATTCGGCTTAATGGAGTAAATCTCACTAAGGTTCATAGCATACTCACAGAGTTTTTGGGATTATATCAGCAAAAGTACTGCCAGACTTTAAAAAAAAGAGAGAGAGATAGAGAGAGAGAGATAGTACACAATGTAAAAAGCTTGGGACACCCATTTTTTTTATGGAAGTAGGATAAAAAATGTTGCTTAGCTACAAATACAAGCTTTTTCATATGGAAAATGTATAGTACTTTAACAGGAAGAATCAGTATCCTAGAATCTGGAGACAAGTGCCATGGACAATTATCTTTAGGAAGAAAAAAATGAACTCTAATCAAGGAATTGGCTACTGTGCCTGACTAGATTTAATAATTGCTATGAACCAGTGACCACTACATGCCTTCTACTGATCTGTACTCAAACTGCCTTTTGGAAATGAACAGTTTTTTTTTGTAGTGCATTCTCTGTAGCACCATTGAATATTGCGTTTATGGAGAATATAAAACTCAATTGTTTGGTTCAGATGTCTTCACATTTTGGCTGGGTGCAGTGGCTCACACCTGTAATTCCAGCACTTTGGGAGGCCGAGGCGGGCAGATCATGAGGTCAAGAGATTGAGACCATCCTGGCTAACACGATGAAAACCCGTCTCTACTAAAAATACAAAAAATTAGCTGGGTGCAGTGGCGGGCGCCTGTAATCCCAGCTACTCGGGAGGCTGAGGCGGGAGAATAGCGTGAATCCAGGAGGCAGAGCTTGCAGTGAGCCAAAATAGCATCACTGCACTCCAGCGTGGGTGACAGAGCGAGACTCCATCTAAAAAAAAAAAAACATAAACTCTTCTTATTTTAAAGGACACTACAAGGAGCACTGAATTCTAGGGTCATCAACTGTACTTGCACCTTATCTAGATGATGACATAATACAATAAAATCTAGGGGCTCCTGGGAGAGAAATTATGTATTTTTAAAAATATGGCTAATTTATTTATTTTATAAGCAAACAAGTTCATATAGGGACTAGGGGTCTTGAGATGGGGTCTTGCTATGTTGCTCAGGCTGACTTTGAATGCCTGGTCTCAAGTGATCCTCCCATCTCAGCTTCCTGAGTAACTGAGATCACAGGCATGCATGACCACGCCCAACTCAAGCCATGTATTTTGAATGTGGTGGTAACATATAATGTGTGGTTGAAGAGAGGAATGTGTTAAATTTAAGATGGCCACAGAATACTTTCTTTCTCTTTATTGAGAGGTTGAGTCTAATTCCTTCATTGAGAGGTTAAGTTTAATTTCTTCACTGAGAGGTTGAATCTAATTCCTCTCTCCTTGCTTGGTAATTGACTGGCAAACAGAATGCAGTGTAGATAACACTGAGACTTCCAAACATTCCATAACCATAACATTCTGAGACTTCCAAACCTAAGTCATAAGAAACCTGACAGCTTCTGCTCAGGCCTCATGGAATACTCATTCTAGGGAGAAACCAGATAACATGTAAGGACTCTAACTACCCTGAAGTTGCTGCTGGACAGGTCCCATGTAAATGCTTATTCCACAGTCTCCTCTGAGATTAGCCTTCTAGCCATGTTACTAAAATTACAAGCATGTGAGTAAAACAATCTTGAAATTTCTACAACAGCATTTGGCTAGCTGAAGACCATCAAATGATATAAATACAGGTTGAACATCACTAATCCAAAAATACAAAATCAGAAATACTTCAAAGTCCAAAAATTTTTGAATGTCAACATGACACCAGAAGTGGAAGATTTCACGCCTACCTCACGTAACGTGCTGCAGCCAAAAAGCACATGTACAATACACAGTCTATTCAGTGTACTCAAGGAAAAGAAGACCCTCCTAGCTCCCTTCAGCTTCAATATGTATTTTTCATGCACACCCAGAATCTCCCTCTCAAGCACACCCACAAAAAGGGTAATACATTAGCACCTTCTCATGCCAGACACACCAGTGACAAGTTCCCCATAATGCCCTGCATGGGGTCAAGACCTATATATATTATTGCTTCTGTTTGTTTTGTTTTGATTTTTTTACTTATGCTCTGCTCTGTGATCTAAAATATTGTTGGAAATGTCAAAAAGGCCTGCAAATACTTCTATGGGTAACAGTGATAAGAAAAAGGATGTGTTTCTGTTTATAGGTAGCACAGCAAGTCAAGTTGTTGGCGAAACTGGACGCTGGTGTAAGTATGAAAACTGTTACCGAAGAAATGGTGTTGGAATGACCACAATACATGACCTGAAGAGACAGAAGGGTAAACTGTTGAAGTTCTATGCTGAAAGTGATAAACCGGAGTTAATAACATGTAGAAAAACTCTGCATAAAGCTAAAAATGAAGATCTTGACTGTGTATTGAAAGAACGGATCCATCAGTGTCACATCCATTAGATGTCACTTAGTGCTACGTTGACAGCAAAACAAGCAAGGTTCTATTATGATAAACTGAAAATTGAATAAAACTGAAAATTCAACAGTCTAGGTGCAGAATTTAATAAAAGACAGGGCATTAAATGTATAAAGGATTTATGATGATAAAGAATCTGCTGATTGTGAAGCTGTAGAGAAATTTATTGACAAGTTTGCCAAGGTCATGGTTAATGAAAATCTGACACAAATACAAGTCTATAATGGTGATGAAACATCACTGTTTTGGCATTATTATCTCAGAGAGACACTGACTGTAATTGGCAAAACAATCACTACAGGGATTAAAAATGCCAAGGAGAGAATAGCTGTGCTGGGGTGTGATAATATAGCAGAAATAGGTAAGTGTAAACTTGCTGTCATAGGTGAATATGTATATCCTTGCTGTTTGTAAGGAGTGAATGTCCTACCAGTGCATTATTTTGCTAACAAAAGGCATAGATTGCCAGGGACATCTTTCTGATTCGATTCATAAATGTTCTGTACCAACAACCAGTGCTCAAGGCAGGAAAGTTGGATTAAATGCTGCAAGATTTTGCTATTATTTTTTGTCAATTGTTCTTTTCATCATCTTGCTGAAATTCTCATATAAAATAATGTATATGCCATGTACTTTTTCCCAAATGTGACTTCATTAATTCAGCCTTGTGACCAAAGTATCTTGATATCAATGAATAGTAAACGTGAAAACACTTTCTTGAATTACGTGCTAGCAGAAGCTAACAGAGTCATAGGTGTGGAAGATTTTCAAAAGGAGTTTTGAATGAATATGCTGTTTATGTCATTGCCAATGGTTGAAGTACAGTGACTAAAGACACAGTTGTGCATGAATGATACAACCCTCTGGCCTGCTCTGCCCTACAACTATGTTGAGTGATGACGATGAACAAAATGGTGACTTTGAAGAATTCTGTACATCAAGTGAGAAAAATATAATATCTAGCTTTCTTACATATACAACAAATATACCCCAGAGTCCATCAGGAAGCTGGAAGAAGTGGATGTTAAAGAAATTTTTAACAATGATAATAAAGGTCCAATTGTTCATTCATTGACCCATGGTGAAATAGCCAAAATGGTTCCAAATTAAGGCAATTGTGATAATAGCAATAATGATGATGATGTTAACAAGTCAGAAAAAATGCCTAAAGATGGCGTGGTAAAAATACATGATGGGCTTATTGAAGGACTGCAACAGCATGCATTCATAACAAAACAATAAATCATATCAGTTTATAAAATCAAAGAGAAACTTCAAAGACAAAAAACATTGTTAATGAAGCAGATGACTTAAGGAAACATTTTTAAAAACTATCCAGTAGAATACCTCCTCATCCCTAGAGAACCCACTTCCTGGTTTCTCACTGCTTCTGATGTTTCTCCTCATCTAAAAAATAAAATACAGTATATGTAACATTTTAATCAAAATGCAGCATCATAGAGACTGAAAGTCTGCCCTCGCTTTTTACTGATAGCTGATACAGGTATTCTGGTGATACTATTGTGCTGCATAGTTACCCTGAATGCATTATCTTTTCAATCTATTAAGAGTTTGTCATATTTCTTTTACAGTTAAGCACTTATATGTGAATAAGTATAAAAAATGATTGCTCATTGGTAGCATATACACTCAGAGTCAGAAATAATAGTGATGCCAAATAACCACAGATTGTTCACAGGGATGACTGAGATAGGGACAACTTTGCTTCCAATGGTTCAATATATATAAACTTTGAGTTATGCACAAAATTATCAAAAATATGACATATCATTGCTTTCAGGCTATGTGTATAAGATATGTATGGAACATAAATACATTTTGCTTTTAGACTCTGATCCTGCTCATTACTTACTTTCATGAGACTAGCATGGGGTAAACAGCTCCCATGATTCAGTTACCTCCCACTTGGTTCCTCCCACCAAACGTGGGAATTATGGGAACTACAATTGAAAATGAGATTTGGGTGGGGCACAGCCAAACCATATCACAGTATTTACAGAATGATCCAAAAAAGATGATACAATTCTATGGTTAAAAGCCAATAAAGAAAACAAAGTTTAAAGAAAAGATAGAGTTTCATTTTAAGCATATTTTGATATTTAAGGTATGTCATTATGCATATGAAAATATTCCAAAATCTGAAAAAAATTGAAATCTGAAACATTCTGGTTTCAAAAATTTCAGGTAAGGGATACTCAACCTGTAAATGGCCATATGGAACAGAAAAATCACGAAGATGAACACTGCCCAAATTCTCACAAAACAAAATCTTAAGATATTATAATTTTATTGTTTTTTTAAACAACTACAATTTTAGTTAATTTGTTACACACACACACACACACACACACACACACACACAAGTAGCCTAAATGGCAGTATGTATTAGTCCATTCTCATGCTGCTATAAAGAACTGCCCCACTGGGTAACTTACAAGGAAAAGAGGTTTAATTAACTCGCAGTTCTGCATGGCTCTGGAGGCCTCAGGAAACTTACAATCATGGAGGAAAGGGAAGCAAGCACGTCTGTCCTTCTTCACAGGGCAGCAGGAGAGAGAAGAATGAAAGCCAAATGAAAGGGAAAGCCCCTTATAAAATCATCGTGTCTCATTACTTACTTTCATGAGACTAGCATGGGGGAAACAGTCTCCATGATTCAGTTACCTACCACTGGGTTCCTCCCACCATACATGGGGATTATGGGAACTACAATTGAAGATAAGGTTTGGGTAGGGCACAGCCAAACCATATAACAGTATTTACAGAATGATCCAAAAAAAAGGATATAATTCTATGGTTAAAAGCCAATAAAGAAAACAGAAAGTTTAAGAAAAGATAGAGTTTCATTTGTAAGCATATTTTGATATTTAAACCATATAGGAAAACTCACAAATTAATGGGTTGATTTGAATTCTTTTTAAACAATAAAATGATATAGAATTAACATGGTCTTCCGCAGGACTTTCTTTTTATTGGCATTGGTATGTCAAGCACCTTATTACCTTGAAAAGCCCCTTGCTCCTAATAGTACAAAACAGCATTACTTTTAAAATATATTCTATCAAAGCAGGTCTATATAAACTGCAAAACAAACATTGGTTCTATGATTTTTAGAAATCATAAATAATATGATTTAAAAGATTCAGTGGCATAAAATGCATTTCTGATTAGAAAATCTGATCCAATGTCCTTTGGAAGAACAAAAAAAACCTTAAAAGTCTTCTAAGTGTCTATATCTTTAGAATAAATAAAAGATATTTTATTTAGTCTAATATCTAAATAAAGTGGTGGCTGTAGTAGAAGTAATCATGTTGATAAAGACAAATTGCATCTTACTTTGCCAGTGAAAAGATAAATTGAAGTCGTATATTTTATATTCATCTTTGATTCAAGGTAATGGACAGTGTCTTATGTCAAAATGTGTAATTATTTAAGTCTCCAAGCATCTTTTCCTACCTGACCACATTCAACAATGTTGTCAGAACAAGTACTTGCACACACATGGTTCTCATCATTAGAATATTAAAATCTTATTTGGACCAGCTACATTTTACAAAGTACTATATAAAACAATTCTAATATATGACTATATCTGTATCTATAACTGTACCCAAATTCATATCCAATTCCATATTTGTGTCTATATATAGTCACCTTATCCAGCTAGGTCAAGTGGGAAATATTTCTAGTAGATGTTTGAACTGGGTTTTGAGAGATGAACAGGATTAGCTATGCAGGGAAATGAGTGGAAGTACTCACTGGGTAGAACTCGTGAAGGCACTGAGGCATGAAAAAACACAGTAACTCCAAGCTACAGCAAGTTGTGCAATGTGCCTGGAGCACAGGTGTGAGAAGAAATTGCCAAATTGTGATGCTGGAGAACTAATCATGAGGCAGATTATAAAGGGTATGCCGAGCTAATGGGATTGGATTTGGGAGCCATTTATCAAATGAAGCAGGACACATCATATGAAATTTAAAATGGGGGCAAAAAAGAAAAAGTGGGAAAGGAAATTACTACTAATGCATCCCTTATATTCCCCATATAATAATCAGTTTTCAAAACATTAGGCAGTGTTAGTAGTAGTAAACATGCCTTACCTCATTCTTCTAATTGTAGAGAGACTTTAAAGCAATGGTGCCATCAATAATGAAATGGTGTCTGGTAATTTATAGTTACAATGCCATATCAGAACATAAGTACACAATGATTCTATGGGAGGAAGCATCCAGACAAAAATCTTCAGTTACAGGCAACTAGAATATTTGACAGGAATTTTTATCACTTTCTAAGTTCTTCATGTTTGAGAGATCACCACATGGATCTTGATCACTGATGGATCCAGAAACTGGGAATTGTGCATTTAGAGGCGCATATTAGGGATACTTACCAAATTCAATTATTATTTGAATTTCTGTCAGGTTCCAGTTATAAAATTGATGTTTCTCTAATGGCAATGTACTCGACTGGCCCTAGAGCTACAAAAAATCTCAAAATTGAGTTGTATTCCCTTCTATGCCATTTTTTGAATGCCTGGTATGGTTCATATCAAGTGCATTAGGACACATTAGTTCCGTTTTAATTAACTTGATAAATGGACATAAGAATTTCATCTCAGATAGACTGAAAAGTATTGAACCCAAACTTCGCTATTTACAAACAATGTGATCTTGGGAATGTTAATCTTTACTAACCTGAATTTCTTCATGTGAGAAAGAGACCACTACTTATCTTTTAATGTTCTTGAAAAGATTAAGTGATATAGCATATACAAAGCTCTCTCTTTAAATAACAAAAATAATATCTATCTGTACTTGATATAATGTACTGTGAATGATAGACACTCTGCCTTGAGACACAGTATGAAAAGATCAGTGTAGTCTTGTGGAATCAAAAGAAAGCTTTACTGAAGAGGTAGAAATCACACACACATACACAAAAATCCCTTAGTAATTCTTTTTTTTTACTTTATGTCACATTGTTAAGGTGCTACTATTACACAGAGAAAATCAATTAGGAAGGTGCTAAAAAGCAAACTAAAATTTTAAGGGACTGAAGAATTTCTACAAAAGAAAGGTGGACTTTACACAATAATTGCCATTCTTATACAAGGTACTATTGTCAGTGCAAAATAGAACGGGATAGATTTGATCTTGCCATGAGTAACTACCTTTCCAAAGTAAAATGTTCACTCATGTGTGGTGAATTACAATGCCCCAAGGTACAACTTAGTAAATTGCTTCTTCTTAAGCATTGACTGGAACCCCTGAAGAAAAATAAAATCATTGTGTGCTAGTGAACTCTGTGTTCTCAAATTGTTTTCCATAGGATTAATGTAACAAAACAAATTTGTATATCTATGGTGTATTACATTTTTTCTTATAAAATGACTCAGAGGTTTGTATTTGCTTAATGTCATACATATCTTCAATCCATTTGAAAGAGTTAGAAATGTGAAAGAGCATTATTCTTTCACCGCATAGGTATTAATTTAGTCAGAAAGAATGAAATCCACTGCATCAGAGATTCAATATTAATAGCAGGTAATTTTACATCAAGCCTAGAGCATGGTGCTTTTAGAAATGTTCTATGAATTATTTGAAATGCTTTGAGATATTTCTGAATATTTACTTTCTGCATTGAAGTTAATTTACTCTTTCTCCTACATATTTTTGAGACCGAGCACTCACAGAAATGCACAAAAAGGGGTGTATTTTGCAAGGTTACAGGATTGATGCTCTTTCTCATGAAAATAGCATAAGGAAACCTTCAGAGGTTTCCTGTCTTTTTCTAAATGTACAATTTAAGGGAAACTGGTGAGTTAATTCATAATCATATTCTAATAATAAAAAGATGTATGCAAAATGCTATAATTGGCAAATATCAGAAACATGAGAATTAGACTTCTGAAACAGCATGATATAAAAGTGAAGTCAATTTGTGTACAACCTTTTTTTGTGATTTATATATGTCTATGAAATATAACTATTTTATCTCCACCTTGATAGGAAGCTCTTGACATAGTTGATGACTTTTTGTTAAAACTCAGATAATAGCACACCATTCCTATTTTTACTGTCAACACAGCTTTAGGATATTTTATCATAATAGCAGTCCTCTGGGATCCATCAAGATGAATTTCTTCATAGTCTGTTATGCATCAAGAGAAAGCACATAGATTATTTTCTCTTCACGATCTGTAAATTCTTAATCATATTTTTGACACTCTGTATGAAGAATTAACAGAAATCAATCTCTGTATCTTTTTTGTTTGAATTATCCTACTCTTCGATTTTTCCTTTTATGCCTAATCAATCACAATTCTCAAATTATCTTGACATTAAAAGGAAAAAAATAAAATAATTGTGAAACTGAGTTCCTGAAGATTTAGCACTAAGAAACTCAGAAATCCTAGATTTTGGTTCTCATCTGAGAAAATAAATAGGTGTTTTTGTCAGCTGTATTATAATGGCATCACTTCATTCATCTATTCAACATTAATCACTTTTTTATAAAAAATCTTTATTTCAAGCTTACTAAATACCAAAACATGAGCTAGTCTTTGCAGGGCTCAACTGAGGACAATCCATGATAATTGCCTTAAAGGTGTTTATAATTCATTAAGGCAGTATATATTAATTTTTGAAAATTGTTAATGGCATATATATTTTATTAATGTTTACAACTCATCCACTTATATGTCTGTAGTCATATTAACATTAAGGAGAATATAGTAATAGTAATTCTACTTAACTCATAAAACCTAAAATATACATTGAACAATTAAAATAAATGTTAAGTAAATAATAGTTTAAAGAAATTTCATCTGTTATATAAATATTTTGTTATTTATACATTACTATTGATAACATTTTAAAATATATATGCTCATTCACTTTTAGGCCTGTAGTCATATTAACATTGCTAATAAGATTATATTAATAGTAATACTACTTAACATTTATATATTTAACATATTTAATATATAGTTTCTTTTTTAAGTATTACTATAACATTTTAAAATATAAATATAGAATATTTCATGATCTTATAAAATATAGAATTGAATCTTGTGATATAATAATTCTAGAGTTTTAATCTTATATTTGAAATTTTAATTTTCATGGCTTTCAAAATAGAAAATTTTACTAAAAGATGATAAACACTTTAATGGAAAAAGTATGTGGTTGATTTCAAGAAGTAGATATGACTTTTCTTTATCAGTTCCTCACATTGATCACTTAGAAGTTTATCATTGTTAGCCAGTACATTTCCTTCTTTGTTTGTTTTTTAGTTTTCTGTCAAAGCATCTAGAGAATATTATATAGATAAATGTTCAAAAAGTCATAGAAAACCCAATGAATTTTTTAAAATAATTTTTATAAAGGTTAATAAGTTACCTTTCCTAGTTTAGTTGAAAACTGTGCCAACATTGCAGTTTGTTACAGATGGCGCCCTCCTATCATTTTTGGCAACGAAGTCACATAAATAAGACATTTATAAGTTATTTCTTATTCTGTACTTTTTTTCCCAAAGCAATTACTTTTCTATTCACTTTCAATACTATATTTATCTTAAAAGGATACATTTTAGACTGTTTGTGTAACATACTACTGACAGTTATTTGTCATCATAGAAAAGGTAGACAATTGAGAATACCTTTCCAATACATAAAAACACATAAATGATTTATCATACAGTTCAATAACAATTTTAAATTTATAAGCAATTTTAAACTTATAAAACAATTGCCAAAATAGCAGAGTTCCCTAATGCCCTTAACTTAATCTCCCTTAATGTTGACATCCTATATACCATAGCACAATTATTAAACTAAAAAATTATCACCAGTAAAAGCTATTAATTAATGGAGGACTTTATTTAAATTTCATCAGTTTTTCCACTACGTCTTTTTTCTATTCCAGGATCGCTCTAGGATCTCATATTGAATTTAGTTGCCCATCTCCTCATCATCCTTTCTGTGACATTTTCAGGCTTTCTTTGTCTTTTATGGCATTGTTACTTTTAAACAGTGCCAGCAGTTATATTCTAGAATGTTCCTCAATCGGATTATCTGATATTATTTCACGTTTTGATTGTGGACCTGAACTTCTGGCAGGAGTAGCACAAAAGGGATATGATAAGGATTATGTAATATAAATGTCTTCTAATAATTGATGTTAATTTGACCATTTTGTTAGGTAGTGTCCGCTGGTTTCTGAACAATAGCCATTATTTTAAAATTTATGATTAATAAACATCTTGAGGTACAGACTTTGATACTGCAAGTATTGTCTTTTCTCTCAAATATTTGCACAATAATGTAAAGCTAACATGAATGCTACACTTTAACCAATGATAGCTACATTGGGTGCATCTTCACTGTAAAAATTATGATGGTATTCCAAGGGTGATTTTCCCTTTCCTTTATTCCAGTTTACTTTTATTAATTGGAATATTCTGTAAGAACCAGCTGTCCCTTCTCTCTGAATGTACTTATTTAGTTATTTATGTCAATATGAACTCTGATATTTTATACTTGATAATTATAAGCTTTTCACAATATGATGGTAATTTATTTTGTGAAAAAAATTGTTCCAGTTTTGTCAGGAGCTCTTCTGGTTAGCTCCATTGCCCCGTCAATGATGCCTCCAGACTTTTTCAAACTCTTCCTGCTACAAGCTACTCTGGCCTTACTTGGAATTTTCTTGTCCACAGTACTGGAACCTACTGGTTTTCTAAGGAGCTTTGCTTTCTTTTACTGAAGAATGGTAATTAGACATCACATCTCAGCCGTAGTGCTCATTGCTGCTAGGGTGTCATTGCTCCTAAATACTGAGATATATCAATAGGTAACCAATGCATACACATTTTCTCTTTCTCTTTACCATGATTGTTATCTATCTACTATGTCTTTAAAACTCATGGGTTCATATTGATACTTCTGATTTCAATCTAATACCACAACTTTCATTCTTTCTTCCTTTTCCTATTTGTAACATGTTTCTCCATGAGTAAGAAATCTGCCTTTTATTATTTACAATGTTATTTAATGTTATTTTTTTAACCCTAGCATACATAGAAAAGTAGTTCAAAATTTCTTGCCCATTATCTTACCACAATATAATATTTGTTTCTAGTTTTTCTTTCTGTAGTCCTCGGTATTATTTCTAACTACTATTTTTCAGTTACTTAGGTTAGTTATTTTCTTCCTTGTCCTGTATGGTGAAATTATGTTGCACATTTTTGGTAGAGCATATGTAACAATTTCTTTTTTTATTTGAGGTTATTTATAACTGCTACCTAATTTCCAAATATTTGAGGATTTTATTCAATTTTGGGGAGGAAGTATTTTGTATGATTTCTATTCTAGTCGATGTGTTAAAATTTGGGGTGGGGTGGGGAGAGTGCAGAATATTATCTTAATTGATAATATTTTACTAAACACATTCAACTCATTTAACATATTAAAAATGATACAATCAACTATTGTTAAGTGGGGTTGGGATAGAGGATTTTTCAGGTATTCTTTATCCTTACTGATTTTATATACATTTTCTGCCCTGTACTGAGATGAGTGTCTTGAAATTTCTAACCCCATTTGTGAGTTTGTCTATTTTTTCTTTCAGATTGATAAATTTTGCTCCATGTATTATGAATGTAATCATGAAATTCTGTGGTTAGGTACATACAAATTAATTACTGCTATATTTTCCACAATAATTCACCATTTTATGACTATGTTATAGCTTTTCTCTCTTCTTTTCAGATTGTTCTTGAATTTATATCATATAAAATATACAGGGGTTTTAGTTGTAGTTAATGAGAAGAATAAAGAAACATGCATTTAGTCTTTTCTTTTGTCCATATATTTCTATTTAGCTATCTTGAATACACAAAAAGGTTTCTTACTTGAAGTTGTAATTAGTGTGCTGATAAATAAACGTCTTGAAAGCATTTTTTCTTCCCCTTTACTGTAATTTGCATAACTCAGTGATCCTATGCTTCTTACTGGTATAGTTCTGGGCCCTGTATAATGTATTCCTGCTTCTCTCTCAGAGTTACAGTGTTTTGTTTGTTTTTCAAATGTTTCTTTCCCATAACTGCAATAGATTGTCAAAAGTGGCTGATGGACAATTGTGTTTTTTGTCATTTGTCCTGCAGATTGAAGCTTTGTTCCATGGAAAAGATAGTGTAAAGGGTATATGTAGAGATTTCTGCCTCTCTGTCAGCAGCTTCCATTTCCCATTCTCAAGCCTACATAATGATGGATGCTTTGCCAGGACTTTAAATTGAGCATCAGGGAGATTCATAGAAAAAAAATGCTTGTAAAATGATGTTAATTTACCCTATATCTATGCCCTAACCTCCCATACTCCATTCTTAGCACACATTTGACTGCTACCAATTCATGATTTTAGCTGAATTCTTTTTACCTGTGTCTGGCTATATCTGTTGTAATAAGCAAGCAATCTCCTTCATTTTTTTTTTTTTTAATACAACAGCATTATTTTTTTCTCTACATACACCTTTATTTATACTAAAAATTGTAAAATAGCACAGTCTCCTCTAATTGCAATCCACATTTTCAGAGCCAGAAAATCTAATTTTATGCTCCAGCCAAAAAACTCAAAGCTTTCTTTACCCACAAGTGACTTTGCTTCAAATTCTTAATATTGGATTTCATCTCAATGACTTTGGGCTTTTAAAACACATAGGAATATATATGTCCTTTTGACTTCTTTGGGTCTAATCAAACAGTAGAACTAAAGAATACTGAAGTTATTCAAATACATTCAAAATGCACAGATCCCTTATAAATTACTAGTATCATGGTAGCAAGGAAGATACAAGAAGAAAATACATCCTAGAACTCATAATCACAGTTATTTGTATATATTCTATCCTAGCATAGAGTCACTTTTTCAACCTGCTACATAAAATTGCCAGCAAGAAAAAACCAAAAAGTACAAGAATAAGGCTCATGGCTGTAGTGGCTCAGTGTCATAATTCCCTATTCTAGCATTCTCAGAAGGATCCCAACTGTTATACATGCAGACACTGCTGTGCCATCTGAATCATCCACTTATTGGTTCATTCTGAACTCCCTTATGCCCAATATTTGTTAGTTCCCTTTCAAGCCTAGGAACTCCGCTGAATAACATGTATCTTAATCTTACCATTCTTTCTTTCTGCACAGACAGCAAAATTCTTACTCCCCTCCCCCTGTAAAGCAAATCATCTGATTTCCCTGAGGATTGTTGCTCCTGTATACTGTTGGGGTGAACCTTCTGGTAGAGGGGAAGGGAATTCAGTACTAGGGTTGACAGTCAACTTACTAAGGTTCTTTATCAACATCTTGGAGCAGAAGTTTTAAGAGACCCCTGAATCATCCTGGGAATTTTCTTCAGTGAGCATTTGTGAAGACTATGAGACCAAGTTTAGATTAAACTTTTGCGATGCTCCATCAGTGGTCTTGACACAACACTTTGAGCATTCTTTTTCTCTCATCCTAGCCTCTCTGTCCTTAAATTTGAGTCTAGTTGTTTTCCTTGTAAACTTAATTCTCTGTTGAATTCATGTCAATTTACAAACTTGAAGTTTGTTGAGTTCGTTGTTGTAACAGTGGCAGTAATACTCTTTCTAATGTGCTATATCTTTAATTGAAATCAGTTGTCCAATAACTCTTTTAAGTGATTTGCTATGAGACAAATATTAAAACTGTGTAGAGTAAAAAGAAAATAGGTAATTATGATTATTTCCCATCTCATTACAAAGTTTCACAAATATCTATCCATTAAGATAATATAATCTATAAATCTATTTATCAGGTATATATAAGTTATAGTACACTAAAATACATTAAATCTGAAGAAACTAGCTAGGGTAAGGCAATTGACCAGTCTGTACTTGTAAGTTTCTTTAGGAGATGTCATTTGCTGTTTTTATTCATAGGTTAAGTTCTTTTTATGAAAAAATACATATCATTGAATATTGAAACTTTAGGGCAACTGCTCATCATCAAATAGAGATCAATATAGATCTGTCATTTCTAATATGAAACCCATCACTTCTAGTTTCATATTATTAGAAGTACTCACATGGTCCTTCTTAACTGTGAAAGCCTTGAAGACTTTTTCAAGTGCTTAGAATAGGGAGAAGTGGATATATTGTAAATATTAATAGCATATATGACACATATGCATACACTACTATTAATAGCATACAAACTGAGTGTATTCCATATGAGTTGACCTTTGTAAGATAAAAATAGGTAGAAATACAAGTTCTTATATTTTCTTCTTGCATCTCAGCAGAATCCTTTAGGCTCCTTTTGGAAGCAAGTAACTTTATTGCACCCTCTATAGAAATACAAAAGCAAACAAACAGGAAAAGAAATACAGTATTCCTTTGATACTGCTGAAATGCATTGAAGCAGTAGCTAATCATGTATTGAGAGACAAAGAATATCTTGCAGGTGACACTTGAAATATTACTGGGAGTAAACTAGTCAAAGGGGAAATTAGGAAGAATGTCCAAGAAACTCTTAGAACTTACATTCTAAGAATTTTTCTGTTTCTAGTATAATAGAGGAAAGACAGAATTGCTATAGAGATATGTAGAGGTTTCTTCCAAAATAAGATTATAAGATTAAATTTTAAGTGGCTTATTTATATAACCCTGATCAATCAAGTTATATTTCTTAACATAAAACATAAAAAATTTATTAATTATATAAAGAAAAAACATGATTTGAAAACAGAAACATGAAATCCTGAACACTTTAGATTTAATAGTGAGTATATCTGAAATGTGCACATTTTTATCAGCAACCTGAAACACTAATGGATTAGGAAATACATTATTAATAATATTGTTCCCTTATGCAAATAATTAAGAAAATAATCCCACAAGCAAATCTATGAAAATACAGATTTTTCCTACAGTTTTGCTACCTTATCAAACTTCATAGAAGGTATATATTTAACTCAAGTTATTTTATTTGATATTGAGTTGTTTTCCTATAAAATGTTAACCTTTTACTGTGATATTTCTATAGGGGTTACCTATGTATCTTAGTCAAATCATTTATGGTATACAAGGTTATGTTTACAAATAAAAGTAACTGAAATTTTTATATATTGTTATAATATGTATCTGAGAAGAGCATTGCATAATGGAAGAGAAAATAGGATTTAGATGAAGTGAGATCTAAATGTGAAATGAAACTGCGACATACCTAAGTGAACCTGAACCACCCCGAAAATGGGTCTGCATATAGGTGTAGACAACTTATAACACCTACACAATTCTTGGAATGGTAACTTACACCAAATTGTTGCAAAATGATTAGAAGATTATCAAGATGGAAAGATATTGCTTATATTAGTTAACATCACAGGTGCACATATATTAATCTAGGTAAATTGCTAACTTCCCCACAAACAGCATCCATTAAACATTGAGAGAGTACTGTAAAAATTGCAAAGATTCTCACTACTGACTGCATTACATGTTATACCATCACAAATACTCATTAAGAAAATAAAAGGCAAGCCACAAACTGGGAGAAAATATTTGTAAAACATGTATCTGTAAAGAACTAGTGTCTGAGTTTTAAACTAGTTGCATTTAAAACTCAACTAAGAAAATAACCCACTTAAAAAGTGGGCAAAAGATCTGAACAGACACCTCTCCAAATAAGATATACAGTGTCAAATATAGAAATGAAAAAATACTCAACATCGTATGTCAGTAGGGCATTGAAAATTAAAACAATGAAATACTGCTACAAGCATATAGCTAACTACAAAAACAAAAACAAAAAATAAACAAGAAAAAAAAACAGACAGCATCAAATGTTGGTGAGAATGTACAGCAATGAGAATTTTCATTCATTATTGGTTGAAATGAAAAATGATACAGCCACTGGAAGACAGTTGGGCAGCTTTTTGACTAACGTAAATATTGTCTTATCATATAATCCAACTACTGTGTTCCTTAGTATTTACTCAAATTAGTTAAAACGTATGTCCACAAAAACTTGCACACTAATGATTTGTAGCCCTAATAACTGTCAAAAACTAAAGCAACAGAGCTGTGGTATGTCCATATCCCAGAAATACTATTCACATATAAAACGAAATAAGCTAACATGCCACATGAAGACATGAAGGGACCATAAATGCATATTGTTTAATGACAGAAGCCAATCTAAAAGGCCTCATACTGCATGACTTCAACTATATATGACACTTTTTAATAGGTAAAACTATGGGACAGTAAAAGGATCCATGGATGCCAAGAGTTAGGCAAGAGAGAGGGATTAATAGTGAACAGGGGATTTTTAGGACAGTGAAACTGTTCTGTGTGATACTATAATGGTGCATACATGACAAACTATGAACTTTAGTTAATAACAATATATCAATATTGTTTTAGCAATTGTAGTAAATATATGCAAAGTGTTAATAAAAGGAGGAACAGTAAGAGAGAGAAAATATTGCATTATCTGCTTAATTTTATGTAAACACAAAACTGCTCTAAAATAAGATATTAATTTAAAAAGTAATAATATAGAATTCAAGAGTACCATAGATGGTTCCCATGCCAACGGCATTGTTGAATATTGTAATTGTTTTTCATTTCTTGTTGCCATCAGTAAATAAATAATCCTCTCAGAAACATCATTGCAACCCATTATAAGTCTTTGGTAACTGTCTTTATTCAACTATTGTTTGGAAAGCTCTCTTTTCTGTCTAGGCATGGAGTTGTAAAACATGACGATCAGTCCTCTTGACGGTGAATTTTAAAGATAATCAGCATTAATTGGCAGCTCTCAGAGTGAATCCTTCAGTCAGCGTCAACCTATGAATTGCTTATTTGAATTTTTTATTACTTTTCTGTTATCACTTTTTATGTGTTTCTACTGGTTTTGTTGTTATATCTTTTTAGAAGTTGCATTTATTCTGTTATCTCACTATATAAGTGGATCATTTGAAAATGATTCAGACATAAACATAAAGAAACATTGAACTATATATGAATGTTATATAAGAATTTTTTTATTTCACTGCAGTATTCAGTAAATCATTTCATTTTACTTCAAACTGGAAACATGTTTTATATAGTGTTTGATAATTTATTAGAATTCTGTTTAATTATTCACTGAATTATTATTTTGAGTACTATTTATTGAGTCTTAATTATCTACCTCTACTTTTATAAAAATGTTTACAAAGATACTTTTATTATTCTTTCATTCACTATTTCTTCTAACTCAGTTTTCTCATTAGATGGTCTCTTTTATTTAATTTTTAATGGGTACTATGTATGTTCAGATATTTGGTTAAATATTATTCTGGGTGTGTTTGTGAAGGTGTTTTTGGACTAAGTTAACATCTGAATAGGTAGACAGAGTAAAGCAGACTGCCCTCCCCAATGTGGGTGAGCCTGATCCAATCTATGGAAAGCCTTAATAGAACAAAAGATGAAGTAAGAGAGAATTCACTCTGTCTGAATTACTGCCTTCATCCTGGGGCATGTTCTTCTCCTGCTTTGGACCATCCTGTATCTCAGGATCTCCAGCTTATTGACTGCAGATTTTGGGACTTCTTAGCCTCCATAATCATGTGAACCTATTCTATATATATAATGTATTATAAATGAAAAAATAAATCCTGGGGCCTCAAAATCATTAAGCTAAAGGGAAATGTCAAGCTGGGACCTGCTTAGGGCAAACTTGCCTCCCATTCTATTCAAAGTGATTCCTCTTCCCACTGAGATAAATTTATATCTGATTACTTCCTTTGGAAAGGCTAAATCAGAAACTCAGAAGAACACAACCATTTGTCTCTTATCTACCTGTGACCTGGAAGCCCCCTCCCTAAAAAGAGGAGTTGTCCTGTCTTTGCTTTACGTATATTGATTGATGTCTCATGCCTCCCTAAAATGTGTAAAACCAAGCTGAGTTTGGATCACTTTGGCACATGTCGTCAGGACCCACTGAGGCTGTGTCATGGGCAAGTGTCCTTAACTCTGGCAAAGTAAACATCTTAAATTGACTGAGATCTGTCTCAGATATTCTGTATTCACATTTTCGTAACCGTTAAGTGATTCTGAGTTGAGGTGCCCCCTGACCTTTAACAAACCTCCTATTGGTGCTTGGTACCAGCTTGAGCTACCTTGATGGCTCAAACCAATAAAACAGTTTGCTGAAGCTTGGAAGTACTGCCTTAAAAAAACAGTTATTCCAGTTACTTTTCTTCAACCCTATACCTTCTTCCCCCTTTGCCATCTTCAGTACTATGAAAAAAAGAAAAAAATGTAGAGAAGAGTTCCAATGACTTGAACCTCTTAAGGAATTCAGAACAGAAGCAACACTCACCCCTTTGAGGTTGTTCTATTTTCTTTGTGAAGTTTTAAGAATCATGGGACGATTCTTCTTTGGTCTAAAGCTCTATTTTCCTGTATTACATGACCTGACCACTTTGGCTTTGGGGGTACCAGAGATGACCTAGTATTGATCTTGGAATGTGTAAGGGTGGATGAGAGCTACAAAGTTAGGGGTGGCTGAGGACAGTACAGGAAATGGTCTTGGCTGTTGTTTTATCTCCTAGGAAGTTGTTGTTTAAGAATCCTACTTTTCTAGTTCAGAGATGTATTCTAAAGATCTTCTCCATTGCTTTTCTCACAGAATTAATCTCAATTTGGCTTGCCTGTGAACATTTCGGTGAGGAGGTGAATTGTTATTTTTATAGGTTAATGAGAGACTGAGTTTTCTCAGCCCCAATGAGAAAGAGCATGTTGCTCCTCCCAGCCTTAAGGTACCCCTGGGTGACCACAGGCCTCATGGGATGTCTGGGGTTGACCCCCTCATGACATGCAGCAGCCCTACAGGGAACCCCTAACAAAATTAGTTTAAAAAAGGCTTTTCAGTCGGGCATGGTGGCTCATGCCTGTAATCCCAGCACTTTGGGAGGCCGAGGTGGGTGAATCATGAGGTCAGAAGATTGAGACTGCCCTGACCAACATGACGAAACCCAGTCTCTACTAAAATACAAAAAATTAGCCAGGTGTGGTGGCATGTGCCTGTAATCCCAGCTACTCTGGAGGGTGAGGCACGAAAAATCGCTTGAATCTGGGAGGCGGAGGTTGTAGTGAGCCAAGATTGCACCACTGCACTCCAGCCTGGTGACAGAGCAAGACTCTGTCAAAAAAAAAATCTTGTCCAGTAAGTGCATATAGGAGCTGCTCCCACTTTGAGCCATCCTGGAAGGGCTTAGACCTCCGGAGAGAACAACTGAGACATTTAGAGGATGGCAATGACTCAATGGTGACACTCTTTGGAGTCCCACCCACAACTGGCACACTTTGAGCCACTCCACAAATAACCCTAGGTCATAGCTCAGTTCTTCCTTGAGAGAGAGAGAGAAAGAAAGAAAGAGAGAGTAGACCTGCAAATTATAGAGTCCCCAAGTTCTCTTTTTCTCTATCTTCTTTTCTGCCTGCTTTAAATCTACTGATACTTTTCTACTGAGATAAAAGCCACTGTTTGAATCCAACCATTTTTTGTTTGTTGCTTGTTTTTTTGTTTGTTTTTTGTTTTTATTTTTTATTTTTTTTGCAAGCTGGTAAATTTGTATTAATATCTCATAGCTAGAGTTCTGAAGTAAAAGTTATAAGAAATGTGTGTGTTAGTGTGTCTATATGTGTATACATATATATGTATTTAAAAGACCCTTATAATAGATTTGTATAATTTTATGTTTAACTGGCAATTAGATAGGTTTTAATTTCCCTCTAGCACACCAGACTTTCTCTCTGTACGTTAAGATGTAAATTTTGCTGTCTGATTTTATTCCTAAGAGTTGTTTCCTTCAATATGCAAATTTAGGTCTATGTAGCTGACAGTTGTAAAGGATGATAAAACAGGTTATCAAGAATTTGAAAGTCTAAAACAAAAAAGGAGTTCTTATAAATCTGTAAGATGTACTTCTATCAGCATGCCTAATACGTTTATGTGTATGTGTTTTATGTATACAATATTTCACTGAAAATATGTAAAAGAGCTCTAATTAATTGGCTTAAGAAAAATAAAAGAGCTTAAATCAAATACTTTATCAGAAAAAAAGACTAGTCAAATGCTCTTTAAAGTTTACATGACTTAAGTATAATCTTTAATAATAATCTACTTTAAAATTATTGGTAAAACAATATTAGAAATGTCTCAAGAATTGACAGCATACATTTGTGTTTGCATTTATTGATCAAGCAATTTTATAACTACCCCTGCCAAATACTATATGGTGTCAAAATAGGGGTTATAAAACTATAAACCCAGCCCCAAGCAAAGATCAAAGAATGATAATTGCTTGTGTAATTTTTAATAAATAAGACATTGACACTGGCTTAATTAAAATAACTAAATCTTAAACTATTTAGTAAAATAATCATAACTTCTAATCTTGTGGCTTTAGGCAATCTAGTCCCCAAGCAGGAAAGGGGTGTGTTTCAGGAAAGGACTGTTACCTTGTTTGTTTCAAAGCTAAACTATAAACTAAGTTCCTCCAAAAGTTAGTTTGACTTATGCCCAGGAATAAACAAAGACAGGTTGGAGGTTAGAAGTAAGATGGAGTCAGTTAGGTAAGATATTTTTCAGTCTCAGTTATAATTTTGCAATGGCAGTTTCATAACTTTAAATGATGACTGTCACAGTTTTTATAAACTAGTTAAATAATTAAAATAAAATAATTAGGTGAATGCAATAGGATAAATACTTGTAGGCAAACATTCCATAATTTAAAATCTACAGTTACAGTAAGTAATAGATATTTCATTATTTGGGTATTTTCCAATAATAATATATTGTAGGAAAACATTCTTTCTAGAAAAGGTGTTTTTTAAATAAAGGTGAATTATTTTTGTTTAATTTAAAGCTTATTTAAAGATTATATGTAAAACAAGGTAAAAGGAACCAGGAAATAAGAGAGACAGAAAGAAATTTACAGAAATAAAGGAGGTAATTTTTTGGTAAGAAAGCTTACAGTGAAATAATTTTATATGAGAAAGAATCTTGTGTGGTGAATTTTGTCCTAGAATAAAATGACTGGTTGTTTAACAAAGAGGGATGTTCAGGACAAACAAGAAAGTCCAAGCATGTCGTAAGGAGTCTGTGAAATTCATAATAAGATGACTTTTTTTAAAAACTTTTATATGATCAAGATGGCTGTAATAAAGGGAAATTATAATTGTCTTTCTAGAAATTCGCATTTTGCATTAAAAAAGAAGCAGCGTACACTACCTAATAATTGGTTTGAACGCTGGGCAATTTTTCTTCAATGGATTATTTACTCTTATAGAATTACAGATTTATATAATAGTATATATTATATACTATAGTATCACCGGCATAACTACTATAGATTCAACTTTATTGCATCTTGCTGTTTTCAGCTTTCCCTCCCCTTTAAAGGACCTGAAATAATAAATCATTTTCAGTGGCTGTAAGTTTGTTTTCCCTTCGGGTTCTAACTGTTCTGACCTGATGCTAGAAAAACAAAAAGCTTTCTCTTTAAGGTATGAAAGAAATGTTTCCTTGCAATATAATATTCACCAAAAGGAACAGTAGTCACACTGCAGAAGGTCTTTTCTCTTGTGTTGAGTAATCTGGCCTAATAAACTGATCTTGTACTTTATCAAAATAATTTCTATATCGTTAATACAAAGTTTGGTTTGGTTAGAAAAAACTGAGATGAAAACCATTTTTAAAATTAAGGTTCTTGCATCCATGTAACATTATGTATTTTTTATTTGTTGTTGTTGTTGTTATTGTTATTATTATTATTATTATTATTATTATTATTTTAAGGCAGAGTCTCACTCCGTCACCCAGGCTGGAGTGCAGTGACTTGATCTTGGCTCACTGTAACCTCTTCCTTTTAGGTTCAAGTGATTCTCCTGCCTCAGCTTCCTAAGTAGCTGGAATTATAGCTGCCCAACACCAAGACTGGCTAATTTTTGTATTTTTAGTAGTTATGGGGTTTTAACAAGTTGGCCAGGTCTCAAACTCCTGACTTCAAGTGATCTGCCCACCTAAGCTTCCCAAAGTACTGGTATTACAAGTGTGAGTCACTGTGCCCCTGCCTGTATGTGCTTTTACAGTCCTTGTATCATTAAGTTACAGAGCTTTGAATCCTGTCTTAAAGGACCCAAAGTCCTGATAAATCTTACACTGACAGCAGTTGAAGCCTCATCTTCAGAGTAGATATCAATAAAAGTAAACTGTTTTCATGAGACACAGGGCCAGAAATTAAAGCAATTCAACTCCTCAGGGACTAGCATGGAAGAGGTGGGTGCTTGAGATTGTAAGGACTGATTTTGAGAGATCAAACAAGTCAGTTTCTCTATAAATTATTTGACATTAATGTGAAAGGCACACTGATGCAGGACCAGCATATGGGCCCATCTGTCAGATTAGCAAGGTTTTCTTGGAGCATTAACTGACTCCTTAATAAAGGTTATAATAAAGTTATAAAAGTTTTATGGAAATTACGCCTTATGGTAAATGTGATTAAAATTTTATACATTAATATTTATACAATTTTGGAAAACAAACTTAATTGGCTTTATGCTGTTTTTGTTAGAACTTATTTGTTAGGAAAATTAAGTCTCTTCTGTCAAAGAATGAAGGTGGTCACCTTTTTGTTGTTGAAATCCTTGAGTTATCATGTTTATTAAATGAATGACTAATTTTACAATGACTTCTAATCCTATTTTGTGATATCAAGTGTTTGAAACCTTTGATATTTAACAAACTTTCTGAAATCAGATTATAATTTTTGTCGTCTTCTGACTTAATTAATTCTTGAAGCTATTAGTTTTCCTAAAGTCCAAAAATAACATATTTGGCTTATTTGCTATCTAAATCATAAGAGCAATCATTGTCAAATATGAAATGGTGTTTGGATTTCTTTGGGATCTGTTTGCATAAATATTGGTATGTGTTCCCAAATTATCTGAAAGTCCTATAATTCTGATATGGCTTATTGTATGTTATCAGTATTAATTATAATTTCTATTTTAAATTATTGTGTGCCATGGAGGAAACAAATTTTCTTGTAAATTATGTCTTTGACTTGAGCTGCCCTAAAACTTTTTGCTCATCCACAAACAATTGTTGTGTTATTTTGTTCTTCTTTAGAAGGTGGTTTTACAATTAGCTATAAAATTCTGACAGATGTTCTTAAATGCAAAGTTCTGATAACTTTGGAGATTGTGACATTAGAATAGAGAAGAAACTTTCAGGACTCTCGTGGAGAGCTGGAATGTTCATGAATATCATGCAAAACAGGAGTTAACTGCATGGACTGAACTAACAGGGGACTGAAGTAATCTTTTGACTTTTTTGCTTAAAACATTGTTTTGTTTTCAGAATCAAAAAAATTTTCTTTTGACCTATTCACAGCTTGTAGCAACTGAGTAAAATATACTCCTGTCAATAAAATTTGGAGTATATTTGTTCCTCTCTACCTTATTTCTCCAGAATTTGGAAACTTTTTGTGAGTATTCTTAACTTATCGCAATATAGTTATCTGCATAAGTGCAATGAAAACATTTTCTTTTGCAATGGGACATCACTGGAGAAACTGTTTTTTTTTTTTACTAAGACTTTTACTGGAATGGTGTGCTTTCTTTAAAGAATCAAACTTGACTTATAGAGCTAATAAAAGTCTCTTATGAAAACTGGCTTCATAGCTTGTCTACACATTCCTTGTACAGACTTCCTGACCTATGGTTAGTAAAGAATGTAACTTTCTGATTGGCCATGGAGCCCCTGGTTATCTTGGGACCTCAAGAGGAGAGGAATTTACTCAACTTGTGGGTATTTGATGGTTCAAATCCATGGCTGAGTTCAGCTTTAAGAAATTCTTATCTGACATTCCTTCTATGGAACAATCTTCCATCAAAGTCAATTTAAAAAGCATACATGAAAAATAATTATTCTTTCTGCACTTTATACAAAAAAAATCTGGCCAGGTATAATAAAACAAATTGGTCCTCTCATAATTTGTCTTTAATAAAAATGAAAAACTGGAAAGAGAAAAATTATGTTGTAAAAACTACAGTACACCTGTTGTCAGATTCTAGTCTTGCCTAATGATTTCCAGTTCTTATTAGTTTTCCAATTTGAACTGAAGTATATTTTTTCCTGGATACAGGTCTCAAAATAATGTTTTCAATTTTTTTCCTTCTTTCTTTTCTTTTTCCACCATTTTTTCCTAATTTGAAGTCACTTAAAACTAAGCTGTGCTTTCTTAAATCCCTGCAAACTGAAGCTAGACAACTTAAGCTTCAGAAGAAAGTAACAGCAACCTTTTTACACACACAAGCCACTTTCATACCTGCCTATGGATGTATGGACTTAAGAGTAATATAATCTATATCAATTTTCCAGAATTATTTTTTTGTTTGTTGTCTTTCTCCCTTCCCTGTCCTCATTTTCTCTTCGTAGGACATGATAGTTCACAACCTGCTAAAAATGAGCTTTCCTAATAATATGGGACCTAGCTATGTAGTATTAAATCATCCTAACCATGAGTGATCAGACAAAACCTGATACCAGAGACTCATTTTCTTGTAAAATGCATTCTCCTAAAGGGGGGAAATGTGAAAAGGAAATAAATCTTAGAGCCTCAAAATCACTAAACTAAAGGAAAGAGTCAAGCTGAGAACTGCTTTGCTTAGGGCAAACCTGCCTCCTATTCTGTTCAAAGTCATCCCTCTGGTCATTGAGATAAATGCATTTCTGATTGCCTCCATTGGAAATGCTAATTAGAAATGCAGAAGAATGAAACTATTTGCCTCTTATTTACCTATGACCTGGGACCCTCTCCCCACTCTGAGTTGTCCCATCTTTTCTTTACATATATTGGTTGATGTCACATATCTCCCTAAAATGTATAAAACCAAGTTATACTCAGACCAACTTGGGCACATGTTGTCAGGACTTCCTAATTTTGTGGCATGGGCATGTGTCTTTAACTTTGGCACTATAAACTTCCTAAATTAACTGAGACCTGTCTCAGATATTTGGGGTTCTTCAGATGTTTGGGATTTAACAATAAAAATATAAATATTTGTATATTAATATAATTCATATAATATGTGAAATAAAAAATAGGTTCTCATAATATAGGTATATACCTGTATATCTGTATATAGGTATATATAGGTATATTTTATAAATATAAATTTTTTATATATATAATTTCTATATATGTATAATTATTATATAATGTGTTATATTATCATATATTTGATATCTATGTATAAGATATACCTATATATACACATACATATGTGTGTGTGCATGTGTATATATAATATATGTATATAAATATATATATTTTTTGTTCTCTTTCTCCGAAGAATACTGACTGAAACACCAAGAACATATCTATGGAAAGATGAATGGACTTCATTTACTTTAACCCAAGCACTGTATTGTAACAGTACAAATGCAAAATTATATATGAGAATGTAGCTATTATCTATTAAGCAAACCATTAAGAAGATAGTCAAAAATGTAAAATCATTGCCATTCTTTATGCTGTTTTGAATTGGAAAGTAAGTTTTAAAAAATATATAATGTTTTCATTGTAGGGGCTAAGGCCCTTGCCCCTCTGGAGGTTCAAGAATTACTAATATGAGACATATTAATAGGAGAAAAGTCAAACAAGTTTATTTAATGTGTATATATGGGAGTCTTCACAATGAAGACTCAAAAATAACAGGAGAAAGTTTCTTTTAATGATTAGGTTCCACAAAGTGTGGACAGCTGTATAGAAATCTGATTAGGCAAAAAGACTATGATCTAATGCTGATAGACTGAGTAGGGAAACCCAGGAAGCTCTGTCTGTCTACATTCTTCGTGGCCATCTGAGCTTGCATTCCTTCCTTTGGGTATGGGATAGGACCTTCTCTGGAATGGGAGCCTTGTGACTCATAGTCAAACAAGATAGGTAAGATAATTCTATTAGGCCAGTTTTACACAAAAGGTGGAGGAAAATTAGAGTAATATTTTAACTTTTAGGACTAGCTTTGGGGAAATGAGGTTCTAGTTTCTATGACCCACCTTGGGGAAGAGGGATTCTAGTTTCTATGGCTAACCTGGCAGTTGTGGAAAGGATGGAGGAGTGAGGAATGGGACTGAGAGAAAGGAGGGCAGGAAAAAGTCAGAGAAAAACTTTTGCCTCTGAGGCTACTTCTGAGGCCTTCATTTTGGGGTATTTTTTTCAAATCCCCAACAACATCTAATGGGTTTATTGTTATTTTTAATTGGTTAATAAATGCTTTTTAAAGTTTCAATGTCTAATATCATAAATATTAATCCATATAGCTGACCAAATATGTTGGAAGGTTTTAAATAAATTATAATCATCTAAAGGAGTCTTAATGAGGTCAAAAAGTGTGATAAACCCCTGTTCAGGTTACAGTGTATTAAATTGGATGTTGTGGGCAATATTGTATGCAAGGAGATGAACTAAAGAAACTGTTGAAGAATTCTAGCGGGAGGTGATGGGGCTCTGGACAGGGGTTATGAATGGAGAGAAGTAAGCAAACTTGAATGATATTTTAAAAACAATATTGAAGGGGTGTATAACTAATTGGATAAAAAATTGAAAGCAAATCACATAAGTTTCCAACTCAGGCAACTCAAAATCATCAAATGGGAGAATACAAAAGACAGGCCTTATTCATTTAACATGAATTGACTTTTCAAAGCTTTTTTTTTTTGTTTTCTGCGAGAACTCCAGCATATCCTGAAGTGTACAGCTTCATGCTATATTACCTTTCTTTTTATTTATGTTGTTTCTTTCTTGTAAACATTGGTGGTTTACCCTATTGAGAAACATTGAGAGACTTGGAGATTTCAGTATTCTAATAATAATATGTTCAAGAAATTGAGACTGGTAGGAAATGAATGGTATATTTACAGGGCACTTTTTGAATCAGGTCAAGTGTTTTGGCCCTTTAGGCCAACTATAAGAGTTTTAAAAAATCACATTGGTGATTATCAGGATTTCTTTCAATTATAAACTACTTTAAGATTTTTTTAACAGCACAATTTCACCTATCTAACTGACTGAATAAGAAATCAGAGTTCTTAATCTTTGAAAAGATGGGAAGTAAAAATATTTATTCAGTCATTTCATATGCAAGATCTTAATAAGAACCAAGTCTACAGAAATTATATAGAATTATTGAATGAATGTAACATGGAGAGTTTTAGGTTTTTAATTTCATCAGACTCAAGTGTTCATCCAAATTATCATCTTTCCTTATGAGAATCTAATACTGCTTATATGACATATTCTTTATGTGTAAATTTTAAAAGACCAAGTTAGGGAATGTTTAGATAATAACAATCAATACATTCCATATTTAATCCCTTCTCTTGTATTATTTTACCCGAGCTTGTACTACTGTTTGTTCTGAATGTACAAAATGTTTGAATTGCCTTTTCACCTATATTACAATTTTTATTTAAACTATAACCCTTAGAATTAAACAGACAAATAAATGTAAGATAAATGTCACCCTTTGATGTTTTGGGCTGAAAATCAAAAGAAGAATATATTTATTTTATCCTTCATGTTTACTGTGCAGATCAAGCCAACACTAAAATGTTTACACATAGAGAGAAAATTAAATGTCTTGCTGAACACCAATATTCTACTTAACTTTTTTTATGTCAGTCAGTTGTTTACCCAAAGAAATATGTTGTCATATAAATCTCTCAATACAGTAGAATATCAAGTGGCTAAGTTATTTGCTTAGAAGAAAACGAATCCATTTCAGTGACAGAAAATTTTCCACAATCAATCAAAAATGCAGGACTGAGCCTGGCACAGTGCCTCATGCATGTAATCCCAGCACTTTGGGAGGCCAAGGTGGGCAGATCACTTGAGACCAGGAGTTTGAGACCAGCCTGGCCAACATGGTGAAAACCCTTCTCTACCAAAAATACCAAAATTGTCCGAGCGGTGGTGCACACCTGTAGTTTCAGCTACTCCAGAGGCTGAGGCATGAGAATCGCTGGAACCTGGGAGGCAGAGGTTGCAGTGAGCTGAGAATGTCTGGGTGACAGATCGAGACTCTGTCTCAACAACAACAACAACAAAAGAGGACTGAAAATTAAGAGGAAAAATAACTTAATTATAGTGAACAACAACAACAAACAAAATAAAAATCTGGCTCTTTCAAATGGGATAAACGTAAACTTACATTTCTCTTTCTGTCTTTAACATTCTTACATACAATACGTTTTTATTTACTCAAATATTTATTTTGTTGAATGCTTTCCTTCCATTTATAAGTAAGATGAAATTGTGAAGAGTGGAAACATTTTAAATACATATTCCAATAAATGAATTGGTTACATGTATTTGGATGAATTTTGATGAGTAAATAATACAAATGCTTTTCATTTTGTGAACTTTTGAAATATAGTTCTACCATTCTGCTTTGAATTGTTTCTAATGATAAGTTGGCTGTTATTTTAATTCTGTATCTCTGTACATAATGTGTATTTTTCCTCTGGTTGCTTTAAGTATTTTTTTCTTCACTGATTTTCAGAAAATTAATTATTTGTATCTCTGTAGTATTCTTCAAGTGTCTTCCTCTTGATGCTCATTAAAATTATTTCATCTGTGTCTTTATGGTTTTCATTAAATTTTGAAACAGTCTTAGCCAATAGTTATTTTGGAGGAGACTCCAATTATACTTATTTTAGACCAATTTATATTGACCACTTGATACAGACCACTCACTAATTGTCCATTTTGATCAGTATTTTTTTCTTTGTGTTTCACTTCAAATTGTTTCTATTTGTAGGCCTTCATGTTCCCTAACTTTAATCCTGCAGTGTCTCATTTGGTGGGTATATTCCATCTCAGACAATTTTTTTTATCAATATTAATTCCCAATATGACTCATATATGTATCCTCTATTTTTCATCAGGTATATGTTTTTCTATTTTTGAACAAATTAAGCTTATTTATAAGAATATACTTGCCTAGTGTTTCTAACATTTGTCTCATTTCTGGTTTTCCTGCTACTCTGCATCCCCAATTATTTTTTTCTTTCTTCTTTATAAAATAGCATTGTGTTTTATGCTGCTATAACATAATACAAGAGTCTGGTAATTTATGGTAAACAGAAATTTATTTAACTTACAGTTCTGGAAGCTGGGAAGTCTGAGGTCAAGGGCCTGTATCTGGTAAGGGTCTTCTTGCCATGTTCACAATATGGTGGGAAGCATCACATGGGCAAGTGAACACATGAACACAAAGGAAAAGGGGGCTGAGTGCTGCATTTTATAAAAAACTCATTTCTATGATAATTAACCTACTCCTACACTAATGGCATAAATCCATTCACTCCACCCACAGGGCCTAATCACCTCTCACTAGGTTCCAGCTTCAAACCAGGTGGCAAGTATTATACATGTTTTCTTTATTTTTTAAATGATTATTTTTTTATTATGGAGTTTGTTGTGGAATGTAATTAAATTACTAAAAACAATTTGATCCTTTGAGGCTCTCATTTATCATTGCTAGAGAGGTCCAGAGCTGACTTTAGGGCTAAAGTGATATGAAGGCAATACCATTGTGAGTATTCTACTCAGTTTCTCAGGTATTATGAAGTTTTCCCCACTCTGGCTGTTTGGAATTACAAACTTTTCCTATCCCTAGGGATTTTAGGTATGTTTCTGGAGAAGCTTTTTCTGCTATCAGAATGTTTTTTGTACATGTGTTAGTCAGTACTCCAGTGAAAACCACAGTGGAATCATCTGTCTCCAGACTGTATATGCACTTGCATTTTCTCTCTCTCTAGTTCTCTCTCTCTGTCTCTCTCTCTCTCTCTCTTCCCTCTTCCCCCCCTCCCTCTCTCTCCCTCATTAAATTGTTCCATGAATTCTGCCTTGACCTTCCATAACTTTTAACTCTGTTTCCTAAACTCAAGGAAACATCTGGATCTTCTCAAATTCCTCCTCCATCCACACTGCTATCTGGAAACTAGCTCTAGGCAGAAAACTGGTATAATTGTAGCGCTTGTCTTATTTCCCTTCTCCTTTCACTAATATTGTGACACTGGCCACTTTTCAATATCTAAACACTGTCTTTAAAAAATATTCTAACTATTTTGTTTAATGTCAAAGAGTAAATTGAATCCTCTTAATTTTTTTTTATATGGATTGAAAGCAGTGTATTTATTTCTTTGAATTAATTTGATTTCTTTTAAAACATTTTTTTTTTTATTTTCTAGAGCTAAATTGTACATGTATATAAGAACAAAATGTTTAAAGTTAGGAAATTCTAAATCTGTTATGAAATAACTTATTTCTGGTAAATTGTATTCAGCTGCTATGGTTACAGTCAGGTATGTGTTATATATTCCTCCCTGTACAGTTTCAGCAACAAAGTGGTATACTACCGTAAAAACAAGTTCCAGATCAAACCCAAATTCACAAATAAATATTTATTAAAGAGCAGCTCACACATGATCTGTAGTGCAGAATAAACTCCACTCTTTATTCCCAGGTTACTGACAGAAAAATTACACAATAAGTTCTTATGAAAGTAGATGCAACCATGACTTTAAAACAGGAAAGTCAGACCTTCTTACTTAAGTGTCCTGGCCTCTATCTAAAATTAGAGAAGAATACATTCTGTGATTCAGAGATTTCCTAGGATGTTGAGTCACTAAGACAATGTGAATCAGAAAAGCGATGGAGCTGGGCACCATGACTCATGCTTATAATCCCAGCACTTTGGGAGACCAAGGCAGGAGGATTGCTTAAATCTGGGAGTTCAAGACCAACTTGGGTGACATAGTGAAGCCCCTGTCTCTGCAATTTTTTTTTTTTAATTAGCTGGGTGTGGTGGCATGCACCTGTAGACCCAGCTACTTGGGAGGCTGAAGTAGGAGGATCTCATGAGCCTAGGAGTTCAAGTCTGCAGTGAGCTGCAATCATGCCACTACATGCCAGTCTTGGTGACAGAGTGAGATCCTCTCTTGGATGGGAGGGGGGGCAGGAAGAAAAGATGGAGAGGGAGTAGCTAACAATGTATTATGAAATTCAGATGAGTGTGGAGTTCCAGAATCCAGAAGTGCTAACATAATACTTACTGTCTCTTACCAACCCTCTAACCCTCTGCTTTACCTTGACCAAACATTAGTCAGGCATCTCTCTTTCACACAGGCCCTTAAACTTTAACTTGATCCACTTGTCAGCGTATCTTGTGTTCTTGCTAATGATAGAAGACAGATTTGCTGTCAAACCAGGATTATACTCCCTTTTGGTTACTCAACTCCTCCTTAAAAGTTTCTGCTAAGCATTGCTTACCTCTCCTTACAAAATAAACCTTTTTGTTTTTTTATTTTCATATGCTTGCTGATTTATGAGATAAGAATATTCTGCCTATTGGAATACTCTTTTGAACAAAGTCTCTTCTTATCTAAGTATGACTTTGTCTTTATTTGACAGTTGTCTTTATGTGTAATTCAATGTCACACATATACATGCATATAAACGATAGAAGTTGTACCAGGATGATATGGTACTGAATAAATATGTGTGTTACTCACATGCTTATCCTCAGCACCAAAATGAGTCGGGCATTTTTCAGGATCAAAGATCAATCAACTACTGGCTACAACACGGTGGGTGAGTGTGTTTTTGTGTATCAATGCATTCACAGTTGCCAGCAACACTGTAAGACCAGAGACTCTGTGCCACAGAGACTGTTGCTGGCCAGACTTAGGCCAGAAAGCCTAAGATATTTACTGTCTGACACTTTATGAAAATATTTGCAATGCCTGTTTTAGATACTTAGATATATCCAGAAACAAGACAAAGTGTCTAATCTCACAGAGATTATGGTCCTCTTTTGTAGCACCTATACAATTTTTATATAAAACAATTATTTTATTGAGTGGTTCCTAAAATAAGGTGTGAGGTGGATGTAGGAAGCATGCCCATTCATCTGAGTATTCCTAAACATCAAGCTGAATGCTTATTAAATACTAATCCTTTTGTATGTCAAAGAAAGGAAAGGAAGAGGGAAGAAAATAATTTTTTCAGGTATGTATTGACCAACTTAATATCCGTTGTGTAATTTTCTTGGTAACTTATGTTTTTATTGAACAAAACATGGTTTGTTATGGTTGTGAGTGCTTCTAATCCACTCACATGAACATTATAGCATGATTGTAATAATTTCTGTATTCTGTGAATTTGATGATAGAAACGTTGGCTCATTATTCATATTTACCAGTGATTTCATGACTATTTAAAAAAAATTTTGGGACTGTATATTATTTTCCTACAGATGTGTTCAAAGGTAAATAACTCATTGCATTTTAAATTATATTTTATGACTTGTATTAGTTCTTTGTGTTTAATTTTTTTTCCACTGCAATATTTTTAAGCATTTTAATACAAATTATTTGGGGCCTTTACCAGAGATGAGTATCATGTAATATTAATAATGTCATTAAAAACCCAATAAATCATTAAATATAATGCCAGTAGAGATGAAATGAGTAAAATACATCTTTTAAAATCCTTATTATAGAGTAGAAGACACCCGTGAATTTATGGGTTTTTATGCAAAAGTTTGATGATAGTGCTCCAGGGTCAACTTCCTAATTATATTTTTTGTAATATTAATATTAAAATCAATTTACATTCCATGGGAATTTACCAACTAGTATTGGAGAGAAGAGGCCTTAAGCAGGATAGTACCTAAGGTATGTCAAACTGGCATAATAACTTACTAAGGATAATTAATGAAAAATCGAGAGTTGAGGGTATCTCATAAATTAATGAAAAAAGTTAAACTTACTGCTGTAATTTCCAGATAGCACAGATTTAATACAGATTAAGTATTAAAGGTATTTAAGTTATTGATTTTAGTATTTTTGAAAACACTAAATCATTCTTTAATTTTCATTAATTTTAATTTAAATTTTTGTCACATTATGAAATGTAAGCTTTTTACTTTTAAAACGCAGAAAGCATTACGACATCAATAACAATAATAATGACTAAAGTTCCTCTCTCATCTCTTCCTCAACACTTTCCTTTTCAGAGAAGAAAAGAACTTAAAAGTGTGCATTTATGTGTGTGTGTGTGTTGAAATTTATCTCTATATATTGACAAAACAAAAAGAATTCTTACATATCCTTATTCGTTACTTTTAAACACTTAAGTGATTTTTTTAATGGGAGATAAAAATTTTTATCTCACTTTCAAACACACATTTTTTCTTCATCCATCCTCCACATAAAATTACTTCTTTGGTTCTGGTTAAATTCATATTCAGTATTTTGGTTATTGTAATGATATCAAATTCCAGCAGTTCTATAGTTATATTCTCCTCCTTGACTAACTTTTATTTTTACTGGAGTCAGTCTTTATATTTTCCTTTTGTTTATTTTATTTTTGTGTTATCTTTGCTAATTCATTTCCACATCTATAAGATACTGTGATTTAACATCCTATAAGCTTTAAAGCAGAAACATAATTTTATTTCATACTCCTCTCTTAAGCCCTCTAATGTCTTGCTCCATTTCAAACGCTTTGCTCTCTAGAACTTGCTGTTCTGCTCTTCAAGAACTTTTATTTGTCAGTATTCTAGGAATTTTTTTTTTTTTTATCTTTCTTCTCTTTCTCTCTCTCGCTTAGTTACACATATTTGGAAGAACATATTATTGCAGAATTTTCTGAAGCTGTATGAATGGTAAGTATGACATTATACATGACAGCATTTATTATATTATCACATTTGATTGATATTGTGGCCAGCAATTTAAGTCATATTTGTAAAAAAGCATTTCTACACAGAATGATAAAAACAATTCATCATTATATCAGTGAGGATTCTCCAAAGAAACAATCAAACAGAATGTTTGTGTGTGTGTGAGTGTGTGTGTGTCTGATATTGACTCATGAGATATTGGCTCATATGAGGGATTGGTTCATGAGGTTATGGAAAACGAGAAGTTCCACAATCTGCCATCTTCAAACTGGAGAACCAGGGAAGCCATTGGTGTAGTTAGAAGGCCTGGAAAGCTGAAAAGCTAATGACATAGATTCTATTCTGACTCTGAATGCCTGAGAACCAGGAGCACTGAATGTGCAAGACCAATGTCCCTGATCAACCACTCATGCAGAGAACCAGTGAATACAATCTTCCTCCACCTTTCTGTTCTATTCACACCCTGAACTGGTTAGATGAGACCTACCCACATTTGGGAGAGCAATTCACTTTACTCTGTCTAGTGATTCAAATGATAATCTCTTCCAGAAACATCCTCACAGACACATGGAGAAATCATATTTAACCAGATATTTAAGCATAGCATGATTCAGGTAAGTAACAAATGAAATTACTATCACAATTGTCTTCCAGATCCAGTGACTCTATTTGTTTTTTCGTTGAGAACTCTATTTGATTTTTCAGTTCTTGTAGTATGACTTGTTTTGTTTCTGTGAGCTGTTAGAATCTTATTATCTGGAACATTTAAAAATCTGATAATTATGTGCTTTGGCATTAGGCTTTTTAAATTTGTTGTGCAAAGTAATTAGTATTTTCAATTTGGAGATTCATAAATATTAGATCTAGAAAACATTCATGTTACTTTAATGATCATTTTTTTCATTCTCTCTGGAATGGCTGTAAGTCAGATTTTGCATTTCCTAAATTGTTTTCCTAGTTTTTATAGCCTTCTCTTTTTTAATTTTTTTTTAACTTTTATTTTAGATTTAAGGGTACAAGTGCAGGTTTGTTATATAGGTAAATTGCATGTCACGGGGCTTTGATGTACCTGATAGGTTACAGGCACTATCCTTACGACACAGGTAGTAAGCATAGTATCTGACAGGTGGTTTTCGATCTTTACTCTCCTCCCACCCTACACCGTGAATTAGGTCTGTTGTTAGCTCAGTGTCTGTTGTTCCCTTCTTTGTGTCCATGTGTACTCAATGTTTATCTCTCACTTATAAGTGAGAACATGCAGTATTTGGTTTTGTTTTCCTGCATCAGTTTGCTTCAGATAATGACCTACAGCTCCATATTGGTGCAAAGGACATAATCTCATTCTTTTTTGTATGACTGCATAGTATTTCATGGTGTATGTGTACCAGATTTTCTTTCTCCAGTCCACCAGTGATGGTCTCCGAGGTTGATTCCATGTCTTTGCTACTGTCAATAGTACTGCAATGAACATATGAAGGTATGTATCTTTTTGGTAAAATGTTTTATTTCCACTGGGTATATGCCCAGTAATGGGATTGCTGGGTCAAATGGTAGTTCTGTTTTAAGTTCCTTGAGAAATCTCCAACCTGTTTCCACAAAGACTGAACTATTTTACATTCCCATCAACAGTGTATAATCATTCAATTTTCTCCATAGGCTCATCACCATGTTATTTTTTGACTTTTTTTTTTTTTTTTTTTAGATGGAGTCTGGCTGTGTCGCCCAAGTTAGAGTGCAGTGGTGCAATATCAGCTCACTGCAAGCTCCGCCTCCCGGGTTCACGCCATTCTCCTGCCTCAGCTTCCTGAGGAGCTGGGATTACAGGCGCCCGCCACCACGCCCAGCTAATTTTTCTATTTTTAGTAGAGATGGGTTTTCACTGTGTTAGGATGGTCTCGATCTCCTGACCTTGTGATCAGCCCACCTTGGCCTCCCGAAGTGCTGGGATTACAGGTGTGAGCCACCGCGCCCGGCCACTTCTTAATAATAGCCACTCTGACTGGTGTGACATGGTATCTCATTGTGGTTTTGATTTTTATTTCTCTAATAATTGGAGATGTTGAGCATTTTTCTGTAAGTTTGCTGGGCATGTTTATGTCTTCTTTTGAGAAGTGTCTTCATGTCTTTGCTCACTTTTTAATGAGATTGTTTTTTTTTTTCAGGTAAATGTATTTATGTTCCTTATAGATTCTGGATATTAGACTTTTGTTGGATACACAGTTGCAAATATATTCTCCCATTTGGCAGGTTATCTGTTTACTCTGATAGTTTCTTTTACTGTGCAGAAGCTTTTCAGTTTAATTAGGCCCTATTTGTCAATTTTGTTTTGTTGCAACTGCTTTTGTGTCTTCTTCATGAAATCTTTGCCAGGGCCTGTGTCCAGAATGATATTTCCCAGGCTATTGATAGGGAGAGGAATCAGAGAAATTCTAGGCAGAAAAGGGCAGATCCCTAACAAAACCCCACCCTCAAGCCTGTAACTGCAGCCCAAAGTGAGACCTTGTTTCTCTACTTGAATGTTTCATTTACCAAAACCACCCAAAAACTTGCTAACTTTATCTCTACCTATCTCGATTTTATTTCAGAAACATGGGTGGCACAATTATGCTTGGGGGAATATGAAATCTTTTTTAGATTTAACAAAAATGCATAAAACCTTAAGTTTTTCAAAGAAGATTAATTACCATCCTAACATCATTAGTCTCCCTGCTATATTGCCAGTAAAGACCTTAACTTCTTGAATAATGCATTGCTAAACAGATTTTATAGAAATACCATTTAAACAGTGAAACAAAGTTTGGTCAGCAAAATATTTTGCTAGAGAAAGCTGTACAGGAAAATGGAGTATTTCTTTTTATAAACGGAAGAGAGTTGTTTCTGTGCAGTGACATGCTAGATTCACATGAATACACAGCTTCTCATTTTACTTCAAAGCTAACTTGGTTAATTAATAGATTCTGCTAAGAGTGGTCTCCATTCTATACAGTGACAGAGAAAAGCAAAATAGCAAAAATAGGAAGAGTCAGCATTAGATGATGTACACAAAGGTGGTGGGACATTTTTGGTAGAATATATTCCAAATCTCCAGGAATTCTATGCCAATTTGACTATTTTAACAAGATAAGCTAGGAAAAAATTTCTCCCTAAACGCTTACTTTCCAAGCTGATTTTATTTGGATTCTATCATCATAAATAAATTTAGCTGGTTTGGAAAAATTATCACAATTCTTTTATTTTGTGTTAATTATCTGATTGTATGGTTTCTCTAAATAAGGTTCATTGTCAAACACCATTATTTCAGAACTATTTGATCTATATGACAAAGGTTGTGCATGTGCATAATTTGAATAGAACTAAAATACCCAGCCACATCCAGTTGGCCATGGTATATGCATAAGACCATGCTGTGTAGCATGGCCTTAAAATCCTTTTTTTTTTTTTTTTTTTTTTTTTTTTGGAAATCCTGTTGAAAATGTCACCTACTCGTTGCATCTTACTCAATTTGACTATGAAGCATGTAGACAACCCAAAATATACAGAGGCTTTTGTATAGTCTGTAATCTATTAATTAAAATTCTTTAGTACTTAATGGTTAGCATAGAGAAAATTTGTCACTGTTTTTGCTAGTTCAGGTATTAAGCACACACGTATTTTACATGTGCTTAATTCTGCATTTTCTCTCTGTTGTAACATATGCTCACTGATTTGCTTTTATATTATGAAATTGCCTACATAATATTCTAGAGCAGTTCTTATATGTATTCTATCTATAAAATGTTCAATTTATCAAAAAACTGAGTAAATACAAAACTTAGCATTTGGATTATCTCTGCTTATTAAATGCAATAGATTTGGTTAATTAAACACTGGGTCACAGAGATTTACAATTGCTCAATTTATTTGTTTTTTTCTAAGTAAAGGACAAATACATCAAATCAATGCAGATATTCCCCTTTTTCCTTATAATAACTAATAAATAGCTTAGTTACAATCAAACAAAGAAATGAAAACATTTTGATCGTTTCACCTTCATAGTGGTATAAAATCACTTTTTATCATCCACCTCATAGATATATATAATTTGCAGAATATTTGAAAATAGAAATGATGAAACTATTTTTTTCTCATTCTTCCTTTATTCTCAAATACACTCCATCAATAAAGAAGACTCCAACTTACTTTAATTAATATTTGAATTATCATTAACAAAGTATTAATGTTGTCTACAACAATATATTTTCTAAGGTTTATCTGTTTGGGGACAACTGATAAATATTTAGCATATGATGGTAATAGAAGGTTGTTAACAGACATGTTTAAATGAGAGGTGAAAAGCAGATATTAAAGTACTTATAGTACAATAACACTATTTTTTATAAGAAATGTACACAGCTGAAACTTTTATTCCCCTACCGAACAGGTGCCTTCAAATAGTTTTGTCATTAGACATATATATATACATTCTAAACTCATCAAAAAGAGAAGTGGATTCAGTACAAAATTATTATGTGTCAAATATACTTTCAACCCTGGCAGGATGGATAATATTCCTAGGACACATCCGTTGATATTATTAACCTTATAAGACAATTGAATAGGGATGAATATATTCTTCTAATGTTTTACAATATGGCATCAAATATCTGCTCCTCAAAAAAGCATTCCTCTTATTTGACATTTATTCTCCTTAGGGACTAAATTGTCTTTGATATAAATTTTGCCACATTTTATTATAATGGTCTAAGTCCTTCATTTGAAATGCTCTATATTCTCTTCACACTTTGTGCCAGTTATCAATTTATTGCCTCTCAGCTACAAATTTACTCTTTATTACATGTTCTGCAATAATGGACCACTGCCATATGTACACACAATAAATCTTCCATCTAGTCTTCCTGAAAGGGCTGTGGCCATTTACAAGAGTGCCTGCACAGGGGAAAATAAAATGAGCAGAACTTTGGAGATTACGAGGCCCTGACTCTGAATGAACACTAATTTGTGGGGACCCAAAATTGCACTGTGGTCCACCAGAGAGGGAACATAAAGTGCTCTAGTGATAGATGGAGACTGAGGTCAAACTCACAGTGGGCCCAGTGGGCCCAGAGGTCTATCCGGTGTTTTCCCCTCCACTGCCTGAATCTGTAATGGGGATCGGCATGTTTGGTCACTGGAAGAATCCCCACAGTGGCTTCATGACTCATTGGATAAAAGGCCATTGGCATAGCTAAAAGTAATTTATTTAAAAAAAACTGGTAAGACTCTATCAGTTTAAAAAATATTACCAACTAAGGTGCACTGAATTAGGGATACAAGAGATGAGAAAAAAAATATTACCAAGATTTCTTGCATGTACACCAATGATGGTAACTCTATTAATGAGAGTCCCATTAAATGCTGTGTCTCTGACTAAATATATGAAAAAAGAATAATCGTAGATGTAGGTAGGTGGTCTTCTCTTTGAACAATCCCAAAGTTATCTGAATGTTGTAGCTGCATTTTGAATTGGAATAAAGACCCCCACCACTAATGTCCATTTGACAATGTGACATGAGACCAAAGCAGTAAATGGTGAGCTGAAACCCAAGCTGGAGAACAGATATAGCCCATTGTCCAAGATTATTAGAACACTGAAGGAGTATTACTATTTTTCTGGGAGTAAGGCAGAGAGAGTACAAATTATGCCAGCAAAACTACATTGGTGAATGGTTGTATTAATGTGTTTCCACAGTGCTATAAAGAACTTCCTGAGACTAGGTAATTCATGAAGAAAAAAAGTTTAACTGACTGACAGTTCCACATGGCTGGGGAGGCCTCAGGAAACTTACAATCATGGTGGAAGGTAAAGGGGAGGCAAGGACCTTCTTCATAAGGCGACTGGAGAAAGAGAGTGAGGGGGAAACTGCCAAACACTTTTAAACCACCGGATCTTGTGAGAACTATCTCACCATCACAAGAACAGCATGGGGAAATCCACCCCCCACGATACAGTCACCTCCCGCAAGGTCCCTCCCTTGATGTGTGGGGAATACAATTCGAGATGAGATTTGGGTGGGGACATAGAGCCAAACAATATTAATAGTAAACAATAAATGTTTGAACAGGTATTTTTTGTTTGTGTGTGTGTATATATATATGTGTGTGTGTGTGTGTATACATATATATATATATATGCACATATATATAAGCACGCAAAAAAACAATGAAAGAAGAAATATATAATTTATAAGGTGACCATGAGTGCTGGCAATGTGGAAAGATTTGCAATTTCCAGTGTGGAGTTTATTGTAAATGTCTTTGAGCTGGTGACACTGGGGAACAAATACATTAGAGAGAAACTTATTTAAGTAACATATTTTTTTGTTTGGACTTTTACTTTGTAAACAGGGAAATAATATTATTGGAGCAAAGCCAAATTATGTATGGGGAGAAAGTCAGCACAATATTGATTCCTTCCCAAGGATAAACATTTTGAGGCAAACAACAGTTTTCCTTGTAAACATCTTAGGTGGTAGTTTCCAAGCCTCACAAGTGCAGGTTCCAATTTACTTTTTTCCATGAAAGAGTGTTCAATTTAGGAAATTGTCCTAAGAAAGAGTTAAATGAAAAGCAATTTGACAAAAGCATACAAACAAATCCTGAGATTATTTTGTTAATTATGAGTTTGATATAAGCAGCAAAAGAAAATGTGACAGACTGGATTAAGAAAATGTGGCACATATACACCATGGAATACTATGCAGCCATAAAAAAGGATGAGTTTGCGTCCTTTGTAGGGACATGGATGCAGCTGGAAACCATCATTCTTAGCAAACTATCACAAGAACAGAAAACCAAACACCGCATGTTCTCACTCATAGGTGGGAACTGAACAATGAGATCACTTGGACTCGGGAAGGGGAACATCACACACTGGGTTCTATCATGGGGAGGGGGGAGGGGGGAGGGATTGCATTGGGGAGTTATACATGATATAAATGATGACTTGATGGGTGCTGACGAGTTGATGGGTGCAGCACACCAACATGGCACAAGTATACATATGTAACAAACCTGCACGTTATGCACATGTACCCTAGAACTTAAAGTATAAAAAAAAAAAAAAAAAAAAAAAAAAAAAAAAGAAAATGTGGCAGAAATCACCACATAGCAGGCTGTAGAAATCACCAGAAAGTAAATTATTAAAATCTAAATACTTTGTACCTTATTGAAGAATATCAAATTTCAATGACAAGTCTCATAAATTAGATACTAAGTGAAAAAATTAATATAAAAATTTAGATATTTAAAAGTACTGTAGAACTTTTTTTGTGGAGCATAGATTTAAGAAGGTTAAAGATATTATTTTACTAAAGAAAATTCAAGAACACAGAATTCTCCCTAGCTAGTAGTCTGATTCATCTGATTCATTATCTAAAATTTTAAAGAAAGTGTTTTTCTATCATGGTATTTAAACCTCGCAATAAATAGTGAGCCTCAATTGCTAACCTATTGATTCTGATGAATCCTGTGGTGATTAAAATGCATTAAATAACTTTAATGCATTTAAGGAGCTTTTGAATTTCTAATGTGAATTCAAATTGAAAAAACTTAAATTTTAAATGATGTGATAGAAATGAACTCCCATTTTAGAAATTCTAAAATCGATTTTAATATTTACTGCTTTTAATTTCTTGGTGAACTTCAATGTACAGGCTATAGTATTAAGTTTCAAAAAACTAATGTAAGGAAAATAGAAATATACCCACAAATTCTATAATAAATCCAAGGAGTTATGTAATATAAATTAAAATATCTTTGTTTTAGAATACCTATTATGGTGTTATTTTGCTATGTATATATAAAAAGGCATTTTAAATACAGCTGATAGTTTATATTTATTAAGATATAAGACTTAACTAGATGCTTTTCTCGTTATAACATGTCATTGTCCATGAAATTGCTTAAATATGAATACAATATAATAATGGTTTGTCCTTGTTTACTAGATTACCAAATGTATTCATCAGTGTTAATATTTAGCAGATAGCATGTATTTCAAATACAACTGTAGAAACTGAATTTATTTAAACCCTACAATTTGAAAAATAAACAATGGTGCAAATACATATAATTCTTACAAGATGCAGTGGACATACATTTTTAAGTGACACAGACAAACTGATTTAAATGGTCATAATTTAATGGTCATAATTTAAACTTTTTAATTGGGTATTTTCATTGACCTCTTCTGCAAAATTAGTTCATGTATAGTTCTCAGATCTCCACAGCTCCAAGTCAAAACTAATTAAACTTAGGTTAGAAAGCCACAATTGAAATTGTTTGCTTAATTGGTTATTTCAGAATTAAATATTTTACAAAATGTGTTCTGAAGTTTTCTTTCACCTATTTTGAATATATCACTGATGTTTTAGTAGTTTATTATATTAGAGAAGTGACATTTTAATGTATGATTTTGATATGTACAAATAAACCTCAAATACATTATTTTATAAATGAAATAATTACTCTATGCAGAAAAGAGGTGTTGAAAGTAATGAATTTTCGTGAATAAATCACTAGAGTTAGATCTATAATCAGCATTAAATATAGAAACAAATGTAGGGAAAGAATAAAATCTTGTGGATCCCTGATATAACACCCTAATTCAGTAATGTTAATGTGCAGATGGACACAATAAGCTCATTTTCTGAAACATTTAATTTGAACTAATTTTAGACTTACAGAAAAGTTGCATAAATATTATATGGATTATTCATATATTTCTCACCAGCTTCACCTAATATTAGCAACTTATATGATTATATGTAATTATCAGGAAGAAGAAATTAATATTGGTACAATATTAGTAACTAAAATGGAAACATTTAAATTTCATCATTTTTTTCTAATTTTTTTTTTGGTTCAAGAATACTACTCAGGATTTTACATAGCATTTCATTATGATTTCTCCCTAATCTCTTTCAGACCTTCAATCTTTTCAGTATTTCCTTGTCTTTTATGATCTGACACTTTGGAATAGTACTGATTAGTTATTTTTCAAATGACCTTCAACTTTGATTTGTCTGATATATTTCCATGATTGAAATGAGGTTATCATTTTCAGAAAGAACACCACAGAAATGATACGGTGCCCTTACTAGCCTATCACAGCATATGGTTCATCATGCCAGTCTTTTAGTACTGGGGATATTTACTTGATTATTCTGTTAACTTGGTATCTGCTGGATTATCAAGTGTAAGGTTATTAACTTCACCCTTACGTTTAATAAATATTTTGGGAAATATATTTGAGAATATGGATATATTGTTTCTCCTATAACCCTTGCACACTAATTTTAACATTCACTGGCAAATCTTGTCTTCAATAATTATTAGGGGTATTTGCATAATGGTGATGCTTTATTTCCCTCTTTCCTTTAACACATATAAAAACCTCTTGTTAGAAAAAGCTGTTCATTTGCCGTCATTTATAAATTTATATCAGCATGGTCTCATTAATGTTCATTTTATTCACAAGGTTATAACTTAATGTTATCCTTAATATTGTTGCTCAGATTAATACAGCTTTGACTACTAGGGGCTCCTCCAAGTTGACCACTTTGGTTCTTTTATGAAGCCCTCATTTTATTCATTTTTTGAACAGTTTATTACTTTCTGATGCCAAAAGATATTCCAGGTTAACTTGTATTTTTCCTGGAATCACCTAAGTGTCCAAGGATCCCAGGTTCCTTTTATTGAGATTAGTTTTTAGAAACTAAAAGTGATTGCTACGTGTGCTCGCTTTTACGGTTTAATTGTGTTTGTTAATTTTGGGGGTATGTTAAGAGTAAATAAAATAGTACTACGGTTCTAAGGATCATATTGTTACTGCAAGGAGGACCTTGAGCGTAAGTTTTCCAGGTCCTTGGCATTTTGAACACAGAATTGGACAAAATGCGCACAGTAACAATGTAACAAAACAGGAAAGAAGCAGTGAAAGCAGAGATTTATCAAACCAAGAAAGGACTCCATAGGGTGGAAGTGAGTGCAAGCAAGCAACTCCACTGCCAGGTTACATGTTACAAAGTTTTCTGGGTTTTAGGAACTTCTTTTTGAGGTCCCTATTGGTTACCCATTATGCAGATGAAGGATTTGGTCTGTGACTAATTAAAGGCTGATGTGGATGAATTGGCACTCTGTGCAGATGAACAGATGGCACATGCTTGGCCCCCAGGCCAATCCAGGGCACTTTTCCTTTCCATCTGAGACATGGTAGAAGGAGGAGATTGTAGGGAGAGTAGCCTTTGATCTTTTGTTATCAGCATGGGGCAAGGGGTTTTTCCCTTTGGGTTTAACTTTAGGAAGTTTGTGTTAATTAGCCTTATGTTCTCTGCCCACAAACCTTGGCGGTTTCTCTTTAAGGAAGTCAGCACAAATTGGCCTTAGATTCCCTGGCCCCAGACCTTAGTGATTTTCCTTGGTTCAGCATACATTGGTCATAACTTTCCTGCCTCTAGACTCTATTCTCCTGTCTTACTATGTATAAAATATATACACTGAGAGATCCTCAGACATTTTACTATCCCTGACACACTGACCTTCCATTCTATTCTTCTTTCCGCCTCTTTCCCACCCACTCCTTGTAGGTAACTAATTTCAAGAGGTTCTTGCTTATCTTTCCTTTCAATTCTGATGGGGTCAGTTTTGTTTTTCTTAGGAAACTTCCCATTTTACTCAAGTTTTCAAATTCATTTAATAGAGGTCTACAAAGTCTTCTCCTATGATTTGCTAACCATTTCTTCTGTTTCAACGATTACTCCTTTGTCATTTCGTATTTTGTATCATCATGTTTCTTCCCCTTTTCTTATGATTAAGTTATCTTACAGTTTTATGTATTTTAACTTTTTAAAATACCATGATTTTGATTTATTCATTAGATCGGTTACTTGTCTCTATAATTGTTTTATAAAAAATGTCAAAAAAGCTTTCTTTGATATACTTTTATTTCCTTTACTATACTTTTTGTTTATTATTTACTTACTTGCTTACTTTATTAACTAGAAATTTAATTGATATATTTTCTTTCCTCTTTATTGATAAAACTATTTAATGCTATATAATTAATCATCCTCTGAGAACTGTTTTGATTGAATTTCATTGATTCTGATATGCAGTGCTTTATCTGTCATTATTTATTTTCTTTTCATTTTTTCTTTTTCTTCCTTTCTTTTCTTTCTTTTTTTTTTTTTGAGATGGGGTCTTGCTCTGTTGTCCAGGCTGGAGTGTAGTGGCATGATCTCGGCTCACTGCAAGCTCCACCTCCCAGGTTCATGCCATTCTCCTGCCTCAGCCTCCTGAGTAGCTGGGACTACAGGTGCCCACCACCACTCCCAGCTAATTTTTTTGTTTGTTTGTTTGTTTTTAGTAGAGACAGTTTTCACCGTGTTAGCCAGGATGGTCTCGATCTCCTGACCTTGTGATCCACCTGCCTAGGCCTCCCAAAGTGCCGGGATTACAGGCATGAGCCACCATGCCAGGCCGTCCGTCATTATTTTTTAAATGTTCTTTAATTTTAGTTTATTTTTCTCCTTTTACCAAGCAGTTATGTAATGAAAGGTTTTGTGTTTGCTTTGTTTGTTTGCTTTAATTTCCCAGGGGAAGAATCTTTTTGTTTTATGTTTTTGTTTGTAAATTCTAGTTGTGTTACTGTAATCAGTGAGTGTTGCTTGTAGTCTTCCTACTTTATGGAAATTACTGATTTTTTCTTTGTGACTTATATGTGATTCATTTTTCTGTGTATTTTTTTAACTTTGAGAAGAAGATGTTTGTTTTACTAAAAATGTTTGAAATTTGATTTATTTTCATAGTAACTCCCACATTTATTATATTGATTAGATCTTTTGTCTCCTTATTTTTATTGTCCACTTCATTTGTCTTTTACTGAGAGTGATGTATTAAAGAGTGATTTTACTAATATGTTTATATCAATATCTCCTTGGATATCCTATTACCAGCTTTATAGAGCTGGTTGCTGTGTTTTTTGATTCATAATTAGTAATAAATTTACATATTCATTGTGGATTACAGCTCTTAGCAATTAAGTTTGTCCTTTTTTATCATGGTTACTGCACTGAGGCTTGTATCCTACTTTGATAACAAGATTGATACTTTTGTTCTGATTTTGATCCCACTTGCCTGGTATACTTCTGACAATTTCTTTTTGGTCTTTTCAAAGCCTTCATTTTAGAATTGCTCCTTGTAAAAGCATGAAACTTGGGGTCTGACTTGCAACACTATTAAACATCATTTTCTTCTAATAAGTGAAACAAGTGCATTCACATTCATTGTTGTGAGAAATGCGTTTGATGACATATTTATCATAATATTTGTAACTATGCACATATTGTTTATTTGCTCTATGTATTTCTCCATGAAATATATTATTTAATTTGTGCTTTAAAAATTCAAAGTATTACTGATAAAGGTTGTATTTTTGTTCAACAAGATATGATGGTACTTATAAATTCTTAAATCACTTTTGTCCCCTTCATTGTTCCTTCATATTTTAACAGACTCTTTTTAGAGCACTTTCACGTTTATAGCAAAATTGAGCATAAGATACAGAGATATCTTATATACCTTCTTTCCCCACACATGCATAGCCTCCTTCTTTGTCAACATCCTTCACCAGAGTGACACGTTTGTCCCAATTGATGAACCTCTGTTGACACATCATTGTCACCCAGAATCTATAGTTTAAATTAGAGTTAACTCCTTGAATTTTACATTTTATTTTTTTGGAAATATTTATAATGACATACATCTAATATTATAGTAACATACAGAGTAGTTACAGTGCCCTAAAAATTCTCTGTGCTCCACCTACTCGTCCCTCCCTCCTCTCTAATCCCTAGCAACCACTGATAGTTTTTACTTTTTCCATAGTTTTTCAGATGTCATATGCTTGAAATCACACAGTATGTAGATGGACTTTTTTGCTTAGTAATACACATTTACCTTTCCTTTATGTTTTTTTTTTTTTTTTTTTTTTCATAGCTTAAAGACTCATTCCTTTTTAGTGCTGAATAATATTCCACTATCTGGATGTACCACAGTTTACTTATTCACTTACTGAAGGATATCTTGGCTACTTCCAAGTTTTGGCAATTGTGAATAAAGCTTCTATAAGCATTAATCTGCAGGTTTTTTGTGGAGACTTTAGATTGCAAATCATTTGGGGAAATACCAAGGAGCGTAATTACGGAATCCTATCATAAGGATATATTTAGTTCTCTACAAAACTGCCAAACTGTCTTCAAAAGTAACTGTACCATTTTGCATTCGCACCACCAATGAATGAGAGTCCCTGTTGCTTCACATACTTGCCAGCATTCAGCTCTGGATTTTGGTTATTCTAATAGGTAGGTCAGTGTATCCAGTTGTTTTAATTTACATTTTCTCAATAACATATGATGTGGAACAGTTTTTCATATATTTATTTGTCATCTATGTGCCATATTTGTTGAGGTCTTTGTCCAACATTTTTTTGGGTTGTTTGAGTTTTTATTGTTGAGAATTAAGGTTTCTTTGTATATTTTGGATAATAATTCTTTATCTGGTAAGACTCCGCAAATGTGTTCTCCCAGTCTGTGGCTTTTTTCTGTTCATTTCTTCGGCAGTGTCTTTCGCAGAACATAAGTTTTTGATTTTAATAAAGTCCAGTTTATTGAACTTTCTTTCATGGGTCATGGCTGTGGGGTTATATTTTAAAAGTTACTGTCAAACCCAAGATCATCTAGATTTTCTCCTATGTTATTTTCTAGAAGTTGTATAGTTTTATTTTTTCTTTCCTTTATGTCCATGATATATTTTAAGTTAATTTTTGTGGAGATTGTAAGGTCTCCATCTAGATTCAATTTTGCATGTGGATGTTAGTTTTTCAAGCACAATTTATTGACAAGACTACTTTTTTTCTCTATTGTATTCCCTGTGCTCCTTTATCAAAGTCAGTTGTCTATATTTGTAGGAGTCTATTTACAGGGTACTCCATTTCTCTTCCATTGATCTATGTACCTATTCCTTCACCAACACCACACTGTCTTGATGCTTGTACTTGTTCCTGTTCTTATAGTATCAGTTCTTAAGCCCCTGTTGCTCCCTTTTCTGTTCTTTAACATTTTATTATCTGTTTACAATTTAATAAATATATCTTTAAATATTCTGGATATGAATGCAGTTATTTTAACTATTAAAAGGTGTTTTATGTTTTGTAGATTAAAAAATAAAAATAACTGAGCTTAGTTACAATAGCCTAATAACAAAATATCTTGATATCTGAAAGTAACTGGTTTGTATCTAAAATAAAAGGTATAGTCTTCATATTCTTATATGAAGACAAAAGGAAAACAAGACATGTAATTGTGACAAACTGATGTGCAGATAAAGTGAATTGAACTCATACAAAAATTTCTTTTCAACTCTCTAGGATAATTCATCATTATTTTGGGTAATATGCTGATAACACAGATGCTTTTCTAAGGAATACTATTTTCTTGAAATTGACATTAATATGGAGAACATGCTTGGCATTAATATGGGGCATATGATCCTTAATTTATTTCATACACAAGACCAAAAACTTTGCATATTTTAAAAGTAGCATTTATTATCTTTCGCATGTATATATAAAGCCACATTTTAGCTTGCAAACAATAGAATAATATGTATTATGAAAAGATTAAGCGTTAAAAATGCTAAAATCTTATCAGAAATAATGGCTAGGGTATGAGGTAGAAAAAAACAAATTCAACATAACGCTAAAAACAAATGGCCAAATAATACTGAGGAACAAAATTTAAAAGATATGTACAGAACATATGTGGATGACTATGTAAATTTATTTTTTAAAGAACAAAGCAATTTATACATAAATGTAGAGAGATAGGATATTTTTGAAATAAAAGGCTTAATAACATTAAATAGGAATATGTCAAAATTGATAAATACTAATTACAATTACAATTTTAGTCTTTTTTCCATTATAATAAATTTAAATTTCACTAATTTAAAAATTATTACATACCTAGTGGTTTCCCATATTTTGTTATTTTGTTCAGCTGAACATGTAGTAGAGCTCAATACATGTGGAAAAGAAATATTAGGTGGGTTATATTTTACCAGTCATTACAAATTATAATGAATTCACTTAATCAAAACTTGATATTGGAAAAGAATAGGTAATAAAATTTAAAGTCAGACTAGAAATAGTAGCAAATATGTGTGGGATCTCATGATATAGGCATAGCATACTAGTAGGAATCGCATTTTCAATATAAAATTATGTCATGATTTAAAGATATTGGAAATTTGTTTGAAAAACAATATATCAATGATATTGAAATTTTAAGTTTGACTGTCCTTTGCCCCATCATAATAATTTTAGGAAATTTATTAAATAGAAATAAGGGTAGAAGTAGGTGCATTTGTATGCACTGTAAAAATTAGAAATGTTCTGAATATCCCAAAATAGATAAATATTTGAAAAAGTGTATTTCTGTTATATACTATTTTACAGCTATGAAACAATTAATCTGGGTTGATTACCTGAAATGATACCTAAAATAAAACGACTGGAAAAAGTAGGTATCAGTGAAATATGAATAGCATTATATTGTTGTCTTTAAGCTCCTCCAAAACCCAGTGTGTATGTATACAAACCACACACACAACATGGAAAATATACGATTGTATTCACTAGTCTGTTTACATTACTTCTATGAGGCAGATGTGTTTTATGTGTGGGTGGAGGATTATTTGCCTATTTATACATCTTCTCATTGTTTCACATGTTATAACAAAAACATTATAATAAAATATTTAGGAAAACAATTAAAGTGTGAAAAACACTTTTGTAAGGAACATATCTAAGTTCTAGAGTATGGATAGCCTGGCTACCTAAAAAAGGCTCAACTTTATTACTCCCCAGCTGTCTAATATCAGAAAGTAATAATTCTTCTACAGAATTCTTTTATTAAACAATTTACTAATATAGGTTGATTATGCTGCATAAGATTATTCATTAGGAACTTTCAGTTGCTCAGAGATCCTTTTAATGTACAATTATTTTTTTTTCTCATCTGAGTTGTCTGAGATACTGACATGCAGATAAATGAGGTAATTACTATATAGGATACATTTACTTATTTTTTAACTTTTATTTTAGTTTTGGGATAAGTGTGTAGGTTTGTTACATAGACAAATTTTGTGTCATGAGGTTTGGTGTGCAAATTATTTCATCACACAGGTAATAAGCATGGTACCAAATAGTTAGTTTTTCTGTCCTCTCTCTCTTCTCACCCTCTACCTTCAAGTAAGGTCCAGTATCTGTTGTTCCCTTCTTTTTGTTTATGTGTACTCCGTGTTCACCTTCCAAATTTAAGTGAGAAAAATTGATATTTGGCTTTCTGTTTCTGCATTAGTTTGCTTAGGATAATGGCCTCCAGCTCCATCCATGTTGCTGCAAATGACATAATCTCAGTTCTTTTTTATGGCTACATGGTATTCAATGTATGTGCACCATATTTTATTTATAGTCTTCCACTGATGGGCATTCCACTTGATTTTACGTCTTTGCTATTGTGAATAGTGCTGTGCTGAACATATGTGTGCATGTGTCTTTATGATAGAACAATTTCTATTTCTTTGGATATATACCCAGTAATGGGATTGCTGGTAGAATGGTAGTGCTGTCTTAAGTTCTTTGAGAAATTGCCAAACTGCTTTTCACAATGGCTGAACTCAATTACATTCCCACCAGTAGTGTATAAGCATTCCCTTTTCTCTGCAACCTCACCAGTACCTGCTATTTTTTAGCTTTTAAATAATAGCCATTCTTGATTGGCTTGAGATGGTATTGCATTGTGGTTTTGATTTGAATTTCTCTAATAATTAGTGACATTGAGTATTTTTTCATTTTCTTGTTGGCTGTGTGTATATCTTCTTTTGAAAATGTCTGTTCATGTCCTTTGCCCACTTTTTAATGCTTTTTTTTTTTTTTTTTTTTACTTTTGCTGGTGAATTTAAGTTTCTTATAGATTCTGGATATTAGACCTTTCTTGGATGTATAGTTTGCAAATATTTTCTGCTTTTCTATAAGTCTGTCATTTACCCTGTTAACAGTTTATTTTACTGTGCAAAAGTTCTTTGGTTTAATTAGGTCCCATATGTCAATTTTGTTTTTGTTGCAATTGCTTTCGGTTTCTTCATTGTGAAATCTTTGCCAGGGCCTACGTCCAGAATGGTATTTACTAGTTTTTTTTTTTTTTTTTTTAAGAGTTTTTATAAGTTTAGGTTTTAAATGTAAGTCTTTAGTCAATCTTGAGATGATTTTTATATATGGTGTACGACAGGGGTCCAGTTTCAATCTTATGTGTATGGCTAGCCTGTTATCCCAGCACAATTTATTGAATAATGATTCTTTCCTCCATTGCTTGTTTTGGTCAACTTTGTTGAAGATCAGATAGTTGTAGATGTGTGGTTTTATTTCTGGACTCTCTATTCTGTTCCATTTGTCTATGTGTCTGTTTGTGTACCAGTATCAGGCTTTTTTGGTTACTGCAGCCTTGTATTATAGTTTGGGGTCAGGCAATGTGGTGACTCAAGCATTGTACTTTTTGTTTAGGATTACTTTGGCTATTCAAGCTATTTTTTGGTTCCATATTAATTTTAGAATATATTTTTTCTAACTCTGTGCAGAATATCATTGGTAGTTTGACAGGAAGAGCATTAACAATATTTATTTTTCTTATTCATGAGCATAGAATGTTTTTACATTTGTTTGTGTCATCTTTGATTTCTGTAAGCATATTTTGTAATTCTCATAGTAGTGATCTTTCACCTCCTTGGTTAGCTGTATTCTCGTGTATTGTATTTTTATGTGTGTGTGTGTGTGTGTGCATTGGAAATGGGATTGCATTCTTGATTTGTCACACAGCATGGACGTCATTGATGTATAGAAATGCTGCTGACTTTTGTACATTGATTTTGTGTCCTGGAACTTTATTGAAGTCTTTTGTGAGATCTAGGAGCTTTTGAGCAAAGACTATAAGGTTTTCTATGTATCAAGTCATATCATCTGCAAACGGACACAGTTTGACTTCCTTTCTTTCTATTTGGATCCCTTGTACATCTTTCTCTTGCCTGATTGCTCTGGCCAAGACTACATTAAATAGGAGTGGTGAGAGTGGGCAATCTTGTCTTTTTCTGGTTCTCAGTGGTGATGCTACCCGCTTTTTTCCATTCAGTTGATGTTGTCTGTGAATTTGTCATATTGTTTTGTCTATTATTTTGTCCACTCACTATGATGTTGTCTGTGAATTTGTCTTATTATTTTGACGGATGTTCCTTCAGTGACTAGTTTATCGAGGGTTTTTAACATAAAGGGATGGTAAATGCTACTGAAACCCTTTTCTGAATCCATTCAGATGATCATGTGGTTTTGGTTTTTAGTTCATGTGATGAATTATTTATTGATTTGTATATTTTGAACCAACCTTGCACCCCAGGCATAAAACCTACTTAGTAATAATGGGTTAGCTTTTTGATGTGCTGCTGGATTTGATTTGCTAGTATTTTGTAGAGGTTTTTGCATCTATGTTCATGAAGGATATTGACTTGATGCTTTCTTTTTTGTTATTGTTGTTGCAATTCTGTTAGGTTTTGCTAACAGAATGATCTTGGCCGTATAGAATGAGTTAGGGACTGGTGTCTCCTCCTCAATTTTCTTGAGTAGTTTCAGTAAGAATGGTACCATCTCTATTCCATATGTCTGGTAGATTTGGCTGTGAATCCCTCTGGTTGTGGGTTTTCTCTGGCTGGAAGGCTTTTAGTTACCAATTAAATTTTGTAACACATTTTTGGTCTGTTCAGGTTTTCCATTTATTCCTGGTTCAAACTTAACAGTTTATATGTTTCCAGGAATCTTCTTAATTCATATAGGTTTTCTAGATTGTATGCACAAAGGTTTTTGTAATAGTCTCTGAGGTTTTTATATTTCTGTGGGGTAGATAGTAATGTCACCTTTCTCATTTCTGATTGTGTTTATTTGAATCTTCTCTCTCTCTTTTTCTTTATTAATCCATCTAGCAGTCTATTAATCTTATTTATTATTTCAAGGAACCAATATCTAGATTAGTTTGTCTTCGGTATTTTGTTTGTATGTTTTTGAATTTCACTTTCATTCTGTTCAGCTCTGATTTTGGTTATTTCTTATCTTCTGCTAGCTTTGGAGTTGGTTTGCTCTTGTTATTCTAGTTCTTCAAGGTGTGATGTTAGGTTGTTAATTTGAGCTCTGCCTAACCTTTTGATGTGGGCATGTAGTGCTATAGTCCTCCTAACACTGCTTTAACTGTGTCACAGAAATTCTGGTATGTTGTATCTGTGTTCTCATTAGTTTCAAAGAATTTCTTGACTTTTGCTTTAATTTCATTGCATACCCAGAAATCATTCAGGAGCAGATTATATAATTTCTATGTAATTGTACTATTTCGAGTAAACTTTTTAGGTTGATTTCTGGTTTTTTTTTTTTTTTTTTTTTTTTTTTTTTGAGACGGAGTCTTGCTCTGTGGCCCGGCGGGAGTGCAGTGGCCGGATCTCAGCTCACTGCAAGCTCCGCCTCCTGGGTTCACGCCATTCTCCTGCCTCAGTCTCCCGAGTAGCTGGGACTACAGGCGCCCGCCACCTCGCCTGGCTAGATTTTGTATTTTTTAGTAGAGACGAGGTTTCACCATGTTAGCCAGGATGGTCTGGATCTCCTGACCTCGTGATCTGCCAGTCTCGGCCTCCCAAAGTTCCGGGATTACAGGCTTGAGCCACCACGCCCGGCCTGATTTCTGTTTTTAATGTGCTATAATCTGAGAGTGTCATTGGAATCTTTTTTTTTTTTTAATTTGCTGATCATTGTTTTATGGACAATTGTGTGGTTGATTTTAGAGTGTGTACCATGTACAGATGAGAAGAATGTATATTGTTTTGGGGTGGATAATTATGAAGATGTCTGCTGGTTTTATTTGGTCAAGTGTTGAGTATTAGTTTTCTGTCTCAGTGATCAGTCTAATACTGTTGGTGAGGTACTGGAGTCTCCCACTATTATTGTGTGCTTATCTAAGTCTCTTTGTAGGTCTCTAAGAACTTGTTTCATGAATCTTGGTGCTCCTGTATTGGGTACATATATATTCAGGATATTTAAGTCTTGTTGTTGAATTTAACCCTATATCATCATGTAATGTCTTTCTTTTTTTAAAAAAATCATTGTTATATTAAACTCTGTTTTGTTTGAATTTAGAATAGCCTCCCCTGCTTTTGTGTTTTCCATTTGCTTGGTAGATTTTTACCCATCCATCTACACTGAGCCTATGGGCATCACTGCATGTGACATGGGTCTCCTGAAGACAGCTTACAGTTGGGTCTTCTTCCTTTATCCAACTTGAAAGTGTGCCTTTTAAGTGGGGACATTTAGTCTGCTTATAGTCAAGGTTAATATTGATATGCATGTATTTGATCCTGTCATACTGATTTGAATTGGTTGTTATTCAGACTTGATTGTGTAGTTGCTTTATAGTATCAATGATCTATGTAGTTAAATGTGGTTTTGAGGGGGATAGTAAAGTCTTTTTTTTTTTTTTTTTTTCCATATTTAACACTCTGTTAAAGACTTCTTGTAGAGCAGGTCTGGCGGTAATAAATTCCCTGAGCATTTGCTTGTCTGAAAAGGTCTCTATTTCTCCTTTACTTATGAAGTTGAGTTTGGCTGGATATGAAATTCTTAGTTGGAATTTCCTTTCTTTAAGAATGCTGAATATAGGGTTACAATCTCCTCTTGTTTGTAGAGTTTCTGCTTAAAAGTCCACTGTTAGCCTGATGAGGTTCCCTTTGTAGGTGAATTTCCCTATCTCTCTAGCTGCTTTTAATACTTTTTCTTTTTTGCAGCCCTTGGAATATCTGATAACCACATGTCTTGAGGATAGTCTTCTTGTATAGTATTTCACTGGAGTTCTCTGCATATCCTGAATTTGAAGTATTAGCCTCTTTAGCAGGGTTGAAGAAATTTTCATGGGTAGTATCCTCCCATATGTTTTCCAAGTTGCTTGCTTTCTCTCCGTTTCTATCAGGAACACCATTGACACCATTGAGTCATAGATTTTTTTTTTTTTTTTTTTTTTTTTTTTTTTTTTTTTTACATAATCCCATATTTGAGAGGATTTGTTCATGCTTTCTTATGCTTTTTTATGATTTTCTCTTTTTTATGCTTTTTTATTTTTCTATTTTTTAAATGCTTTTTTCTTTATTTTTGTTTAACTGAATTAATTCAGAGAACCAGTCTTTGAGCTCTGAGATTCTTTGCTCAGCTTGGTCCATTTTGTTGTTAATACTTGCAATTGTATTATAAAATACTTGTAGGCTGTTTTTCAGTCTATAAGATCAGTTTTGATCTTTCTTAAAAAGACCCTTTCATCTTTCAGCTTTTCTGTCATTTTATTGTATTTCTTAGATTTATTTGATTGGTTTTGGTTTTCTCTTTAATCTTGATAATCTTTTTTTCTATCTATATTATAAATTTGGTGTCTGTAATTTCAGCCATTTCAGCCAGATTAAGAATCAGTGCTGGGGAACCAGTGAAGTAGTCTGGAGGTAAGAAAACACTCCGGCTTTTTGAGTTGCCAAAGTTCTTGGTCTAGTTCTTTCTCATATGTGTGGGCTGACGTTCCTTTAATCTTTGAAGCACCTATCCTTTGAATTTTTTTTCTTGCTTTTCCTTCTTTGATGCCCTTGGGAGTTTGATAGTTTGATTATGGTATAAGCTAGGTTTGGTCTACTGGCTTTAATTCTGGAAGATTTTATAGGACCAACTGCTCAGCTCAGCACTCCTGTGCTGCGTGCTCTAATTCTGTAGGGCTGGTACTGGACCCACAGCTTTGTTCTGTGGCTCCTCAAGGTTAGGAATCTGCTGTACAGGAGAAGCTGATGTGTTTCCAGTCTGCTAGTCTCAACACTCCCATGTTGGGGTGTTGGCCAAAGCACTTCTTATAGGCAGTGGCAGCAGAATCCATGCTCACTTGTGTATCCTGTTAGACACAGCAGTGTGGTAGGATGCATGCAGTGGGGCCAGAGTAGAGGGCACTACTAGTGTCTGTTCATGCCACTCACCCCAGTGGTGATGGCACAGTGGGTGTGTGGTTCTGGCATCTGGGGACATAATTGGACCGGCAGCAGCACTGGCAGGGGTGGGTTGGGAAGCAGGGTTTGCATGCACATGAGCCATCAAGGGAGGGGGAGTGAAGTCTGCTCTCGTGAGGATGCTGGCAAAACAGTGGGGAATGGTCTACAAGTGAGTGCATGCTGGCAAAGTGGCGGGAAGAGGCTGCAGTGGGGTGAGGATCTTGGTGGAGGGATGTACAATGGCAGGGGCCAGTCAGCTGGAGCTCTCCAACAGTTAGGTGAGGTCTGCCAGCAAAGAAGCTCTGATGTGGACCTCCAGGAAGCACCCTCGTTGCATCTCCAAGGTTGCACTATAAGTAAGTGGGTGCAGCCAGGCTAGGACCCCAAGAGAGGATGGCGGAGAGGGAGGTGCTGTGATTGAACTGGCCTTGTCCTATAGGCAAGGCTACCCTTCTCTCCAGGACTGATACTGACCCCAAGAATAAAGTCTCTTAGAGGATCATGATGAGCCTTGAGGGTCTTGCTGTGCTCCACTGCAGACATTCCCATGCCAAACCCTCTGAAGTCTATATAGACTGGAGTCCTACCTCTGTCACCTCTCTAAACTGCTTTCCCTGACAACTCAAGTGTCTGTGGTGTCATCAATTCTCCTGTGTTGGGGAATTTCATGGTGACAGTGGGAAACCCCCTCACCTGCTCAACTCACCCCTTCCTTATGAGTCGCTGGGGGTCAGGAGTAGGTCCTGGTGTTTGGCAGCCCTGCAGAGGGTTCCCAGCCTCTTCTGCCTTCAGTGCAGCATCTGCATCCTCCATCCATCCACTCTTACTACCTTCTCTCTGACGATCTGCTCAGAATGTATCATTCTTTCCAATGTCCTGGTCCTTCAGTGGGAGACATTCCTCCTGGCTTTGTCTAGTTGGCCATCTTCACACAAGGTATAACAATTTAAATATCTTGTATTTAATTAACTAAAAGATTATCTTCATAATTATAAGTATTGGGTTTAAATTCTGGCTTTGTCACTTTCTAGCTACCTCTGAGCATTTCATTCACTTAATTGTCAATCCTTAAATTCTCATTTTCCATCTTTTCTATTACCTTGAAACTTGCCTGAATGCAACAGTCTGGCTTCTTCGAAATCTGCTCCTTGAGGGTGCTCAGAGGCACAGTGGTCTTTTTCAATGATTATGAGTATGGAGCTGTGGATCTGTTTTGCTCTAATGTGGCCCATATTGTATCTGCACCCTGGCTATCTATGCAGGTAGTTAACCTCAGCTTAATGTCTGTATGTATATTAAATAATTCAGAATTTGGGCACATTAATGTTTCGTCAATATTTTAGAAACTTTATATTTAAGATGTATTTAAAATTATACTTGCATATATTTAGTCCTCACACGTGCACAGACATACAATGTAGCTGTTAATATTCCCTCTTAAAATAGTGAAGACTCACTGAAGAAAAGTGAGGATATTAAAATCACAAACATGGATAGCATTTAACATTGAAATCATCTGAAAATGAATTCTTCTGGTTGGTAAGATTTTCCTGATAACTTGGTACTCTAATTTTCTATTTGGCACATTAAAACTGATAGGAATATTATGTCTTGGGTTAGGTGGTTGCTATATTACATGATGAATAGATTAACAGGTCCTGACTTATGCTGGTGGGTGAGCATGTGCATTCGTGACTTGCACTCATGACTACATGCTGCTTTTATGGTTATGGACAACTGAGCTATGGACAGCCGATTGCTTCACATGAAACTCCAGGCTGGAAGTTCTGTCTCCTTATGACCTTTGTTCTCTTCTCTGCTGACTTTCTGATGCTCACTGTCAATCATCACTTGAATCTATCCCATACATTCTGGTTCCATCAATTTCTACGTGTATTTTCTTTTTGAGTCCTTTGAAAAATAATATTCTGGTCTTTTTACTTCTCTAGAGCTACCTGATATTACTATAAAAAGCTGTTCAGAGCATTCCTTTCCTTCAGGTCTATAAACTAGCGTTTGTTCGTTCATGAGGTATTATCTGAAATTTCTGACAAGTTTTTTTATTAGTTCATTTTCCAAATCAATGATTTTATTTAACTGTTTGTTTATAAGTGTCACTCCAAATGTTTGAGGGTTCTAGGGGTCTTGGGATTATATGTGGCTCTCAGGATTCTCCCCTGCTGTTGAACTTTAAACATTTTCTGTTTTGTTTTCCCTTCACTCATCTCTTTTCCTTTCCTTTTTATTTATCCTTTCTAACAGTTTCTTAGTTCAGTGGCAACTAGTCTGTTTTTGAAGGAAAATATAGCAGCCACAATTTTCATCTCTATCTTCTCCTTTGTATATACAAATCTCTTTTCCAATACTTTTTTCTGTATCCCTTTCTGCTTTTTAGGTTATTTACCCAAGTTTGTTTTCTTAATAATTTATCTGATTTCCAGTATTGTCTGTTTTATTATTTCCAAAATCCAGTGTATTATAATTTAGATATTTTTATTTTGAAAATCTTATTTATTTTACCCCTCTTCCTATTTATCTTTTTCTGAGCATTTTCATTTCAGATTATTGCCTTCTTATAGCATACCGTTCCTTTTTATAAACAGTAGGTCTTCTTGCGATCCACTGAGATACCACATGAGTTCATAACATTTTCTTTAGGATTTTAGGGCTAGATTTTTTTCAATGTAATTTTTAAACAGCTTTCTTGGGGTACAACTGATATACAAAGAACTTCACACACTTAATGTATACAGTTTGATAAGTTTAGACATACGCCAGCACTATGATATCATCACCATAATGAAGGTAATAGACATATTGAATATCACCTAAAGCTTCCTTGTGTCCCTTTTGTGTGTGTGTGTGTGTGTGTGTGTGTGTGTGTGTTGAACAACTCCCCCATTTTTGTCACCCCACTCCCAGATTCTGGCATCTAATATATTATTATCTGCTTCTATAATTTTGACTATTTCAGAAAACATAAGGGGAAAACTTATTGACATTACTTGTAGGTATGAATTTCTTGGCTATGACTTGAAAAGCACAGACAACAAAAATAGAATAGACAAGTGGAATTACATCAAATCTAAAAGCTGCTTCCCAGAAAGTAAATCCATTGACAGAGTGGAAAGGCAACCTGTGAAATGGGAGAAAATATTTGCAAAATATATATCTGACAAGATGTTGTTTTCCAAAATACATAAGGATTCCTTCAACAATAGCAACAGCAACAACAAAAAACAATGCAATTAAAAAATAAAAGCAAATGCCAAAATCCCCAAAATTGATTAAAATGGGCAAGAACTTTACCAATATAATTTTAAGGGTCCTTAAATTTCTATTTTCCTTTTCTTGTTCTGCTGGCTATTTCATAGAATAAAATACTTTTTCTTTATACCTGTTTTTTAAATTTACAGTAATTACCTTCTAACAAAGGAAATCCTGTTTAACCTTTTGTCAATTTTCATGTTTGTGTACGAACATATATGTAACTCTGCATAATTCCTGGGTCATTTCTCTGTTGTGGGGTTAAACAAGTTTCTGAAATCTATAACTGCAAGTTGGTGTGATTACTATCTTTTTTTTTTTTTTCAGTTTCAAATGTTGAATCCAAAATCTTTTTTGTGCCTATTATATTTTGTCATTTGTATCGTGGAAACTCTCTGTACTCTTCCCTCTAAGCTCTGCAACAACACTCCCTTCTGTCTGCTTCTGAGTGGACACAGAACGATGTTGCAGAAAAATATTTAAGCAATATCTGAAGGATAGCACACATGGAAAATATGTATATACCAATATCTTCAGTTGTTAGGAATAATGGTTTTGATATAGGGATGAGAGAATAATGAATGTAAAAACAATCTTGTGATCATCTATTCCCTTTTACAGTGAATATCTAAATGTGCTTTTCACTTTAATGTATAAAATAATTTTGTATTTAATTAGACATTATAGGTTATTACTGTCTCTTAAATTCTAGAAGCCTTAGCCATTATGGATTTTAGTAACTGTATGGTTTCTCTATTTTTTGTGTACATATTTTTGTGCCAGTTTGATAACAGCTACTGTTAAAATGTCATATTTAACCATGAATGTTTATATATGAGATTTCCTTCACTAACAAGTTATTCAATAAAACAATACATTTGTTGTGTTTTGCTGTTCATCGATTTGTACTGACATCTTTGAATGCTAAATTTTTGTCTTTACTGCATAAAAGAGTCTTGTATAAAGTCAGAAATATCTCCTTCTGGTTTCATTGCGCATTGTAGCATAGTAGCACATATAATTGATACAAATATATTAATATATACTTTTAATCAACCACTGAGTAGCATCACGCTGTGCTAATGATTTTGGGTACATGAAGACTGATTGCATTTTCCTAATGAAACATTTTTTCTCTTAGAATTTTTTACATTTACATACTCTATGAATCATGACAAGTATTACTAGAATTTACTTTGATATTTCTTAAACTTATATTTAGAAGTTAAGAAAAGTAAAATATGTCATTCTTTCCAAACAAGCAGTAAAAAGAATCTACTAGACAATATAAATACTGAACACATCGGATGATATGTAGATATGTGTCAAATTAAGTTATTATAAAATAATTTCAAATTTTATTTAGGTTCTAATTTTAAGGGGTGGCAGAATTTGAGAATAGTTAATTCATTTCTCTTATCCATATAACAAAGTTTTAAAGGTATAATTTGTCTGTGTTGAGGATTCAGAACTGAAATATTCTCAACATCTAGCCAATATGTATCTTCAAAATATTTGTTACATGAATAATTTGAAAATGAATCAATTATTCTTATATATAAATAGAAGTTAAAAAATTATTGCAAAACTATTAATTACTAAATAAGTTGCAAAGTAGTAGAAGCCTATTTCCATGAGATAAAGGGAAGGATTGCAAAGTATAAAATCTAGGGGCTGAGGCTTCAAATACAATAGAATTTATCATGATAAAAGATGGTAGATTGACAGAGGTGAATTCAAGACATCCTTTCTCTGTTGTGCATTCTTGGCACCCTTGTCAAAGATTTTAATTCTGGACTTGCTTTTCTTCCATTGGTTTATATGTATGTTTTTATGCCAGTTTTGTACTATTTTGATTACTGTATCTTTGACGTATATATTGAAATCAGGAAGGGTGATGCATCCAGCTTTGTTTTTCTTTCCAAAGAATGTTTAGTTATTCAGGGTCCTTAGTGAATCCATATTAAATTTAGAATTTCAGTTTTCTACTTCTGTGAAACTGACATTGGTATTTTGTGGAATTGCACTGAATCTGTTGATCCCTTTGGGAAGTATCAGCATTTTAACAACATCAAATTTCTACTCCATTTACATGTGATAACTTTCCATTTATTTGTACTTTCTTTACTTACTTTCAGCAATGTTTTGTGGTTTTCACTGTACAAAGCATTCATCTCCGCAGTTTATTCTAAGTATTTTATTCATTCTGATGCTACTGTAAGTGGGATTATTCTCTTAATTTTCTTCTTGGACAATGACCTGGTATATAGAAGCACAACTGAATTCTGTGTGTTGATTTTTTATTATGTAACTAGACCTATTAGTTCTAACTGCATGTGTGTGGGTGTGGGTGTGTGTCAACTCTCTAGGGTTTTCTAAAATTAATATCATGTCATCTGGAAACCAATAATTTTACTTCATTTTTTCTGATTTGGCTGTCTTTTTTTCCTTGCCTAATTGCTCCAGCTAGAACTTTCAGTACTATGTTGAATATAATGATGAGAGTGTACATGCTTGCCTCCATCCCAATCTTAGAGTAACAGCTTTCAGTTTTTCACCACTGAGTATGATAGTAGCTGTGGGATATTCATATATGGCCTCTAGCATGTTGATATAATTTTCTTTTATTCCTAGTTTGTTCAAAGTGGGTTTTGACTGTAAAAGCGTGTTAATATTTTCAGTTCTTTTCTACATGTATTGAGATGATGGCATAATTTTATCCTTCATTCTACTAATGTGTTCTAATCAATTGAATTTTGTGTGTTGTACCATTCTTGCATTCCAGAGTTATATCCCATTCAGTTATGGAGTATGATCACTTTAATGTGCTGTTAAAGTTGGCTTCCCAGTATTTTGTGGAGGATTTTTGCATCTGTATTCACCAAGGATATTGGTCCATGGTTTCGTTTCTTTTCTTTTTCTTTTATTCTTTTTTTTCTTTAACTTTTAAGTTCAGGAATAAAAATGCAGGTTTTTTACATAGGTAAACTAGTGTCATGGGGGTTTGTTGCACAAACCATTTCATCACACAGTAGTAAGTCGAGTACCCATTAGTTTTTTTTTTTTTTTTTTTTTTTTTTTGTATTATACCATATAGAAAAATCAATTCAAAATGTATTAAAGGCCAGGCACAGTGGGTCATGCCTGTAATCCCAGCACTTTGGGAGGCTGAGGTGAGTGGATCACTTGAGGTCAGGAGTTTGAGACCAGCATGGCCAACATGGTGAAACCCTATCTGTACTATAAATACAAAAAATTACCAAAGCATGGTGGCGGGCACCTGTAATACCAGCTACTCAGAAGGCTGAGACAGGAGAATCGCTTGAACCCAGGAGACTGAGGTTGCAGTGAGCCAAGATCACACCACTGCACTCCAGCCTGGGTGACAGAGCAAGACTCTGTCTCAATTTAAAAAAAAAAAAAATGCACAAAAGACTTAAACTTAAGATTTGAAACCGTAAAAGTTCTATAAGATAACAGCAGAAAAGCTTCATGTCATTGGTCTGGGTAATGTTCTCTTGGATATAACACAGAAAGCACAAGCAACAAAAGCTAAAATAACTAGCTGAGACTACATTAACTCAAAAGCTTCTACACAGGAAACAATAGGGTGAAAAGGCAATCTTCAGAATGGGAGAAAATATTTGCAAGCCATGTATCTAATAAAGACTTAATATTCAAAATATAAATTGGACTCCTAGAAATCTATAGTGAAACAAAACAAATGGACAAACAAAACAACAAATCCTGATTAATAACTAGGCACAGGACTTGAATAAACATTTCTCCAAAGAAGACATACAAATCACCAACATGAAAAGATACTTATGATTAATCATGTGGAAAAGGCAAATTAAATGAAACCAAAATTAGATATCACTTTACCTGTTTTTGCCTGTTACAATGGCCACTACAGAAAGAAAAAGATAATAAGTATTCCCAGGATGTAGAGGAGTTGCTCACTCTTGTACATGGGAATGTGCAATGTTATAGCCTCTATGAAAAACAGTAGGAAGTATTCTTAAAAAAATAAAAAGAACTGTTATATGATCTAGCAGTTCCATCTCTGGATATTTATAAAAAAGAATTGACATTGGAATCTGAAAAAGATATTTGTATTCCCATATTTTATTACCATATTATTTGCAGTAGACAAGATGTGGAACAAACAGTGTCCACAAATGGATGAATGGATGAAGAAAATGTGGTATGTGCACACATTGCAATACTGTTCAGCATTTAAAAAGAAGGAAAGCTGTAATGTGAGGCATCATGGAAGAACCTTCAGGATATTATGCTAAGTGATAAGCTAGTTACAAAAGGACACGTTCCACTTATATAAGGCAAAAATAGTCAAACTCCTAAAAGGAGAAAATAGAATTACAGCTACTAGGAGCTGGGTGGTAAGAATGGGGGAGTTGTTCTTCTATGGGTATGAAATTTCAGTTATGCAACATAATTAAATTCTAGAGATCTGCTGTACAACATTGTGCCTATACTAAACAATATTGTATTACATATTTTTAAAATTTTAAGAGTAGATCTTATATTAAATATTCTTACTGAAATAAAATGTAAAACACAATTTTAGAAAACTTTAACACATGTAAAAGCTCATAAGTAATGCTTCATTATACTTTTATATAACTTTGGAAAAATTACTTTCAGAAGAGTGAAACATGGTGAGTACTGAAGTATTCCATTAGATTAGAAAACTATAAGGAAAAATAAAAAGACCTTAAGCAATCAGTACAATTACAGTGGCGCAGTTAGCTGATTGAAAGAAAGTGGGGAATGATTGGAGGCCAGGGAAATGGAGATGACAATAGTAGGTTATTCTTTCAAAAATTTTGGATGAGAAGTGAAATATATAGGACGGTAATATTTAAGGTGAAATCAACATCAAATAAATGATTTTTAAGAATAATAAGAAATTATGTTTAAAACTATTAATATTCCAATTATGTTAAACATAAGACTAATTTAAATACATCACTAATTTTATCGCATTTAATAATTTGTGAACAGTATCAATTTTTTTTTATTTCCAGTGCCCCATTTCAATTCAAATCATATTTAAATGTCAAATTTTCTTTTGGAATTACAAAATATCCTTCTTACAGAGAGGAAAAATGTACATAAATATAGACAGTTTACATGGTTGTGTCAATGAAGTCCTTAGTATCCATACAAGTTTGTGTCCTCCTGAAGGTAATTACTTCTAGAAATTTGACACTTTTAAGTTGACTAATAGAGCAACTAGTATTTCTGTTTTGTATTCATCAAATCTATTCTTACTTAATCATATGCCACTCTTCTAGACAGCTCCAAACCTTTAAAGTCTATTCTTTCTTTTCCCCATAATCCAACCTAGTTAGATATGAAAATCTCTAGAAAGCATGAAGAAGTTAACTGCAATCAATAATTGTACAGAGGCACAGAAAGTACAAACATAGAAGGGTTGACATTTGGGCATATCTACATTATGGAAAGTTTGTACAATATATAGGTAACACACTGACTTTGCAGCACCTTGCTTCTTTCTCTGTCTGTGCCTCCATGTATCTGTGTATCTTAAGCCAAATCATTAATGAAACGAATGTTCAATTTCTCTTTTATAAATAAAAAAGGGGTCCCAACATTTCTGCCTTCAACATACTAAGGGAATTTTTTTCCTTGTCATAGAGTTTGAGTAGATGGAATTCATAATAACAAATATTTTTAAATGTAAAATATTAAGCTATTACCAATAATTGAATAAAGGTAATACCATCATTTGTTTTATACTGTGACTCCTTTAATGCTAGAATATTAATGCTTGCCTTTTTTTTTTTT